>NW_016828387.1:382197-408106 GCF_001698545.2 Rhinopithecus bieti | reverse complement strand
TTTATTTATTTATTTTATTTTATTTTTTTTTTTTTGAGATGGAGTCTCGCTCTGTCACCCAGGCTGGAGTGCAATGGCACAACCTCTGCTCACTGCAACCTCCGCCTCCTGGGTTCAAGCTATTTTCCTGCCTCAGCCTCCTGAGTAGCTGGGATTACAGGTGCATGCCATCATGCCCGGCTAATTTTTTGTATTTTTATTAGAGATGGGGTTTCACCATGTTGGCCAGACTGGCCTCCAACTCCTGACCTCATGATATCCCCACCTCAACCTCCCAAAGTGCTGGGATTACAGGTGTTAGCCACCACACCAGCCCACCTCAACCTCACATAATTTTTAATGAATATGAATAGCGTAATTTAACTGTTCTCCTACTATTAAACATTTGTTTGTGTTTTAAAAACATTTTTAATTCAAATATTTGTATATCCTTGTGCATTAAAAATTAGTCATCATTTCAGATTGTTTTCAGATGATTTCCTAAAAGAGGAATTACTAGGTCAAAGGATATGATCCTCTCTAAGCCCCTTCTCATTTAGACAGAACACTCACTGTCAGTCAGTAGACCTCTCTGCTGAAGAATGCACACACAAGGACTGTTGATATCATGCCCTTGGTTCACTGCTTCTAAGAACAGCTTACCACCATCTGCTAGCAGAGTAGGTGGTCATTACTTTGTATCTTCCTTGACATCAGCTCCTTGCAGCATTGTGTGATTGAAATATCTTGAATTTTTTTTTTTTTTTTTGTTTGTTTTTTTTTTTTTGGAGACGGAGTCTTGCTCTGTCGCCCAGGCTGGAGTGCAGTGGCCGGATCTCAGCTCACTGCAAGCTCCGCCTCCTGGGTTCACGCCATTCTCCTGCCTCAGCCTCCCAAGTAGCTGGGACTACAGGCGCCCGCCACCTCGCCCGGCTAGTTTTTTGTATATTTTAGTAGAGACGGGGTTTCACCTGTGTTAGCCAGGATGGTCTCGATCTCCTGACCTCGTGATCCGCCCGTCTCGGCCTCCCAAAGTGCTGGGATTACAGGCTTGAGCCACCGGGCCTGGCAACATCTTGAATTTGTATTCCTGTTCTCCTTATACCAGTAGCAAGACTTTGGACAAGTCATTCAACAGGGTCTTCAGTTTTCTCTATAAAGTGAGGATAACAGAGCCTACAGCACTGGCAGTGTGTACTACATGTGATATAATCTCAGGGAATGATAGCTACCACCCTAAGGCAGGTGACCCTACTGCTCAAAGCCTGCCCAGTCGGTGGTCCAGACCATTTTGGTAGATGCACGAGTGACACTTCACCTTGGCCAAGAAATACTTGTAGGGCGAATGAGGACCAGAACCTGAATTTATAAGACAGGATTCCCACCTTTCTGTTATGTCTACAGGTAGGCAGGGAAAAGAGTGGTATCATAATCCCTTTCAAACAAGAGATTTATTTGAACACCTTCTCAGCTTAGGCTGCCCTCACCTTTCCTTGCATGACATATTCATGATTCGTGCATTTCTATCACCTTTGCTAAAAGAAATAGATATTGCGTTACCCTTTTCTCATGTGAGTCAGCTCTTTTCAGAATTGCTTCTAACCACAGAGAACTCCTTACAGCTCCCTAAGTGTTGTTTGTGCACCTAGAGTACAAATTGACCTGTGTAAACTACCCTTGTATGGACATTACATTCACCTCCTTGCTGCCAACAAGAGAAGGTGGGTGTCTCTTCTCCTTTCTGGTGTTCTCATTCCCCAGAAAGGAGAATCCATTCAGCTGATATCAGTGCCTCTGTGGAAGGAGGTTTTTCTCCAACTTCTGTGAAGCCCCCCAACACCAAAGCAGAGCAGATAGGAGCACTCAGGGGCACAGCAGAGTGAGGGCGGGGCACAAGTTGAAATTTCTCTACAGTCTTATATTTTATTTAAACCATTGTCATAATTTTTTTTTAAAATGCTATTCTATCATATGTCCATTTTACTTTAATACTATTTTTTTAATTGCCCGATTAATTATTTATTTTTTTCCTCCCTGATCTCTAGTAAAATCCATGTCCTGAGAAGTTAAGCCATGGTTCTTCAGTGGCTTGTAGTAATTGCAAGCCCAGGGCTGTTCGGAAGCAGAGAGGAGTAGCTGTATTAGCTGTTCTCTCCTGGAGAAATATCACTGCAGGTATAGAATAGCTAAAACATCTTCCTTGTCTTCAGAGAACTAGCTTGGGTATGGGTGATCAGAGGACAGGCACAGAGGCTTAGATCATATATTTGCTAGGTACCAAGTAGAGTTACATCGTAACATTTTAAAACTTGTGTGAATTCAAATGTACTTGATGAGGCTAATTGTTTTTTAGGGTGTGAGACTGGTTTTGCTTGTCACTCCACTCAGCAAAAGTACGTATTCCAGTGAGTTGGAGATGAAATGGGAGATGTAGATTCTGCCCCTTCCTTGTGAATATCAATTTTCACACTCTTCTTGTAGCAGGCTTCTTGCTGGTTATAAACAATGTGTGTTCATGCATGTGTGTGCATGTGTGTTTAATAACATGGTGCTCACATGCAAGCCATCTTCTTCCTCTGATGTGCTAGAGGAGAACCAGTAGTGTTTCGGAAAAACCAGCTGTGT
Organism: Rhinopithecus bieti; assembly: GCF_001698545.2. NCBI lineage: Eukaryota > Metazoa > Chordata > Mammalia > Primates > Cercopithecidae > Rhinopithecus > Rhinopithecus bieti. Next base: position 405,502 of record NW_016828387.1, on the reverse strand, counting down.
TGACTTCGCTGAGAGACGCATGTTCTCCAGTGTGAAGAAAGAAGTTTCAAGGGTAATTTTAACTAAAAGCAAAGTTCAACTTTAGCATCCCCACCCCTTTCCCCACGCATGAATACTCTGTTGTGACTCCAGTCTTAGATGCTTTCCCTGAAACCAACTGGAAAGCACCTCAATTCAAAGATAAGAAAACAGTTGCCCAGAGAGGCATGTGGCCTTCCAACAGTAGAGCTGTCTGCCCCAGAGTATGCACACTCATTCCATTGTGCCTTCTGCTCATATGATGTTTGTTAACTCTTTTAAATCCTAAACCAGTCAAAAAAACATTTTTAAAAAATAATCTAAACAGCATTTAGCTAAGGCCTCTAGAGAGCTGAGTGCAAGGTGTGCCTGTGCTATTTCCGGAAATGGCAGTGATTTATGCCTGCACTCTGGCTTGAGTTGTGACAGAACAGGCTCCAATGGATGTGGTTTTAGTGCCTTGTCTGTGATTTTCAGGATGCATTCAGGTAACTGCTTCCTAATGCATTCACCAAAGAGCGTGCTTGTGTGCTGAGCATGTGCTGGGGAGAATGCCAGCTGTGAGCGGGGAAACAGATGACTCAGCATTCCAGCGGGCTGCCTGCCCAGGGACTCTCACCATGACGGCTTTAATAACATGGTGGCACATTGCCTGGTAACCTGAGAGTTGGTGGGGTTTGTTTCTACCTACTATACCAAAAAGCCTTCTATCAACTCTTGGCCAACCACATCACGGTGGAGTAAGAGATAAACTTGGCTCTGCAAGCTGACTTTCTTTTCTAGTTTTCATGCCTCTGCCTACATTTTAACATTCATTCCCTTTTTCTTTCTATTTTTGTTTGTTTGTTTGTTTGGGACAGAGTCTTGCTTTGTTTCCCAGGCTGGAGTGCAGTGGTGCAATCAAGTGATCCTCCCACCTCAGCGTCCCAAGTAACTGGGACTACAGGCGCACACCACCACTCCAGACTAATAATAATAATTAGTATTATTATTATTATTATGGAGCTTTAGAGCTGGGTTCCAGGAAAGCTGCTTTCAGGTACTTTTTTTTTCCTCCATCAAAATCTCAGCATATGCAAAGGCAGTAGAAGCAAATTCACTCATTAGACACGCTTTAAAATGAGACTTTGCTTATGGTAGAGGCATTAGATGTAGGACGTTAGAATTAGAATCTAAAGGGTGGTAATATTTTTTTCTAGGGAAAGAAATGTAGAGAGTACTTTATAAAAACCACAAGAGTAGACAGGCTTGGTGGCATGTGCCTGTGCCCTGGCTGCTTGGGAAGGTTGCTTGAATCCAGGAGTTTGAGGCTGCAGTGAGCTGTGATCACACCTGTGAATTTCACAGATCCTTTTAATGTCCAGGAGTGGTGAAGAACTTGTTACTACTTCTTTGAATTTTGGGAGTTGCAACCTTCTATTGATAAAAGCAGTTCCTCAGCACATGGGAAAAGTTCGCCCTCCCTGATTCTCCTGCAGGCTCACTGTCTCCTCCCACTTCCTCTCTCTGTCCCGCTCTCTCTCTCTCTCTCTTCCTTCTTTCTCCTTCTCCCACCCCTCTGTATTACCTGTGTTAGACTCAAGAGTAATGTCCCTCATCATGCTTCCTCTCCTAGCGGCCTAACCTGCTCCAGTTCAGACCTGAATGCTGTTTTTAGGTCTGGTGTCAGCAGCAATAGCCCCCATAACAGGGAAGCAGCTTACTTAAGGGAAAAGAAAATAAAGAGCTAGAATAGTCATCCTAAAATCCTAAATCCACAAGGAAGTGATGTGGTCATTTAAAAGCAGAAGCAACAATACAAGTGTAGAATCATTGTGTTAAATGCCCAGGCAGGATGGGACTTTAAAATCAAAACAATTCTTACTCAGATTTGCGCCACCATTCAGGGACGTTTGGTGATCCTCGGGGTTTCAGTGTGTAGGTTCTAGACAGAACTCACCAATACAATAAAGTTAGTCATTGGGCACATTATCTCATCAAGGCAAAGAGTGAAATTGATGTGGAAAATAAAAATAACATCCTCATTCTTTATCCATTTCCCTTTTGGAGAAGTGTGACTTTTTTTTTTAGAAGTGTGACTCTTTTCCGAAGTCAAATATTGCCAGTTACAACAAGTACATTTCATCGTCCCAAGGCAACCTGTAGTCTGGAGAGAGGATTTCATTCCCTTCCTTTAAAATAAACTGTTCTCTCTCCACAGAGGATGGGAAGCACAGGCACAGGGTTCCATGAAGGCACGGAGGGTCTGACCTGGTGTTCAAGGAGGTGGTGTTGGCATTTTTTCAAACCTTCTTGGTGACAGATCGTGTGTGATGTGACCTGGAGCTGCTCTGCATCTGTAGGTGGATTGCAGGGCTAGCGGGTGGGAAGAGGTGAAAGGCAGGCCTAGGAAGAGGACTCTTGTTCATAGTGCAGCATCCTGGCACCATCAGGAAAGCGCTGAGTGCTTCCAGTGCTGGGAGCATGGTAAGGGATGGTTAAAGGGAACCAGAGACAAAATTGTCCCGTTTACAATTGATATGAAATTTCTGTGACTCTTTCTTTAATAGGTTGGGAGAGGCTGCTTTTGGTGACCGACACCCTCCCTCCCAGGGGCCATGACTCACCTCAGAGGTGAGCTAGCTCAGCTCTGCTTGGCTGATAAGGACCCATCATTCTGTTTCTCCAGTTCCCCTCCTCTCCTCAGGGGTTTCACTTGGTTAATGAATAAGCTGAGTCATGAGGTGTAAGTAAATTCTTTTTTTTTTTTTTTTTGAGATGGAGTCTCCTTCTGTTGCTAGGCTGGAGTGCAATGGCACCATCTCAGCTCACTGCAACCTCCGACTCCTGGTTCAAGCGATTCTCCTGCCTGAGACTTCTGAGTAGCTGAGATTACAGGCACACGCCACCATGCCCAGCTCATTTCTTTATTTTTAGTAGAGACAGGGTTTCATCCTGTTGACCAGGATAGTCTCGCTCTCCTGTCCTCGTGATCCACCTGCCTTAGCCTCCCAAAGTACAGGCGTGAGCCACCGCACCCAACCAGTAAATTCTTTTATCAGATGAAAACCACTTCAAAACATCCACAGAGACACATTTAATGAAAGTGTAAATAGTGCAGCCCAGCAGCTCCTATATTAGCTTACTCACAAATAGACTACGCTCTTCAACTGCCGAAACCTATAAACCTTAAAACATGTGCTGCTCTGTCAGGCTGTTTGCATACATGGCTATGGGAAGTAGAAGAAACATGGAGCACTGTGCTTTATCACTGTATCACTAATATTGTGGCAGATTTAATACTTCACAAACAGCCCAACAAGTTGCCAAAGTTAGCTAGGTTCAAAAGTGTTGTCTCAATGCAGGCGGTGTGTATGCCTATTAGGTGTATATTTGTACCTGGCATCCGAAGTTCCTGAGAACTAGTCCAGTTGGAAGGACCCAGCTTGAATCTGTAGATGCAGCCAATACCTCCAGCCAGCGCTTCAGTTACACGCAGGCTGTGATGAGGTTGTGTCCTAAATGTTCTTTTGTTGATTAACCTTTTAGAACACAAAGCACATTGTCGCATAGTAATGCTGTTTTGAATGGTGGGTGTCAGTGAGCTGTGGTGTTTATAGAGTTCAGGTCAGGCAGAGCCTGTTTAGTGGGTCAGGAAATCAATGCTGGTAGATGCCAGCATTAAAAAAAAGAGGGGAGAAAGTCGAAGAAAAGGACATACCAGAGTGGGTTTCATGTAATATAAGTAGGTATTGTTTAGTGATACTGTTGGAATTTAAAACCTATTGCAGGCTGTATGCTGGCATTAAATTGGGAATCCCTCAGGCAGGGGAAGGGGCGTCAACAACGGGTTAAGTACCGGCTGTGCATGGCAGTCCAGCACAGTGACATCAGGCAAGTTATTTTAACATGTCTCAGGCACTGTTCTGTCATATTCAAAATAAGACTGCTTTACAGGGATAGGATTAGAGATGGAAGAAAATAGATTAACGTGTTCGGATATAGAATAACGTGTTAGGATTAGAGATAGTAGAGTACCTGGTGCTTAGTAACCTCCCTATAAACCATGATTGGTATCTGTTTGTACTTCTTTATGATACGTAATAAGCAGACCTTAAAGATACAGCATTAGCTAAGCCGTGTACTAATAAGTCTTCCCTGGAGTGGAATTTATTCAGACTTCTTGACGTTTAGGATCTGCCATTTCACATGATCTAGCAGATCTTTGATTTTACCTTAAATTATTCTTGTGTAGTTGAGACATCAATCTTAATTTTCTCCCATGAAGTGTGAAGAATGTTGTAAATTGCTTAGGTCTTTCAGCTGTCTGTCAACTTCCTCAAGACTGTTAAGTATGGAATTGCTTCCCAAGTCTATTTTAAGTTGTGTTTCGTCTTTTAAAAAAAGAAGGTTTTCTTCTGCTTTTTTTTTTCTTTAAGTAATAGTTCTAAACTTTTTTCTGAACTCTCATCTGCTTCTACTTGATACCGTCATAAATTCCTTCTTACTTTCTGCACTTCACTACCCACTTTTTAAGCTACCGTGTCAGCACTTGGGAACGCCTTTTGTGTGTTGGGCTGGCTATGAGCACAGTGGCTCTGTTGACTGCTTTGCGGGGCACGTTAAAGTTGTCATCAGCAGCATGCATCAGGGTCAGGGAGCGGGGGCACGTTAAAGTTGTCATCAGCAGCATGCATCAGGGTCAGGGAGCTCGGGCTTCACACCCCAGCTCTGCTGTCAGAATCACCATCTTCGGCGGGCCACTCAACCTCTCTCGGCCCCTGTTTGCATGACTGTGGAAGTAGAATTGTTACCCACCTTGTGGGGTGATTTTGAGGAGAAAAAGAGCATTGGGCAGATTGTTAGCACTAGTTGGAAGGTCACATCTCTGGCAGGGACATTATCAGGTGCAAGCTCCATGGCCTCTTCTGCTCTTCCTGTCTTCCCAGGTTCCAGCCCTGGTGCTTTTGGGAAGATCCCTCCCCTCCCCCGACCTCGACCCCTCTATGGGGAAAACCGCCAGCTCCCAGGTGCAGCTTCCTGCCCCCAGATTCACAAAGCTGTCCATGCACACACCTCCCTCTTTCTTTGCCTCTGTCAGACATGTGTCCCCACCATGTGCTCCAAGTCCCTTCTCAGGGGCCTTGTGCTACATCTTATCCATGCCCACCCATGGGCAGAATCCCTTTCACCTATTCAGAAGAACTCCCACAACCCCAGCTCGCCTCTTCTCCCAAATCTTTCCTTCCTTTTCAGAATTCGAAGCATCTGCAGTCACCACCCTTGCCGTGGTTCCTCGCTCACTCTCCTCTCGCTGTGGTCCCCACATCACTGAGCCTATTCTTACTAAAGACCCACTGACCCCCTTGCCACACCCACCAGGCAGTCTTCTCACCTTGTCTGAGTGCTCAGTACCCTGACTTCTTTGTTTTTTTGGAGACGGAGTCTTACTCTGTGGCCCAGGCTGGAATGTGGAGTGCAGTGGTGTGGTCATAGCTCACTACAGCCTCAAACTCCTGGGCTCACGATCCTCCTGCACAGTCTCCTGAGTAGCTGGGACTACAGGTGTGCACCACCATGCCTGGCTAATTTTTCTTTTTTAGTAGAGACTGGGGAGTCTCACTGTGTTGCCCAGGCTGGCCTCAAACCCATGAACACGAGTGATCCTCTCACCTTGTCCTCCCAAAGTGTTGGTGACTACGGTTGTGAGCCACCATACCTGGCCTCTTCTTCCTCCTTGAAGCAATGTTTTACTGAATCCCTAGGTTTGCCCTTCTCCTTTTCAGGCCACAGCTTCCCAGGCTCTCATGCCTGCCCTCCCCATCCATATGAGGATTAAAGGCCAGTGCTCCTAAGTTCAGTCTGGAGGCTTCTGTGCTTATTCTGCACCTTCTCCTCAGCAGTTCCATCCTTTCTCGGGGCTCGAACCACCTTCATGCCAGTGATTCCCAAATGGATTCTCTCTGCCCTTTCCACATTTCCACCGATGTTTCCCAGGTACTTCAAAGCCACCATCTACCCCATTCCTGTGTTCCCACTATCCTGTTCCCTGGTCCCAGATGGTACAACCCTGCACTGTCCAGGCTAGGACTCGGAGGACTGTGTAGTTTCTCTGTGTCCCCACCCCTTCTATCCTAACAAGCCACCGCCCTTTCTCTCTGTATTTATTACCCTGGCGTCCTGCTGATCTCCCGGAATCTTTCTCAGGAGGAGGAGATCTGACCACAAGGCCCTCCTGACTAAACTCCTCAGTGTGGCACACCTCTGCCCATCGCTCCGGCTGCACCGCTGGCTTCCTCCCTAGGATTTGCTATTACGGTTATTCATCCTTAGTCTAGACTGTGTCCCTTTCTCAGATGAGTCACCTCGTATTCCTTCTGCCTGGATCACAATTCCCCACCTCCAGAATTTCTACACTATCTGCTCTCCCATCCCTTGTCTCAGGAAAGACCCAAGTGTCTTTTCCTTAGGGAAATTTTCCTGATCCCTAGGTGTGGTCATTTCCCCATGGGAAACTCCAGAGCAAGCTGCTTTTCTAACCCTCAGCCCACGGGTGATAGTCTGTGCACTCTTTCTCTCCCTGAGTACTGGGCTGTGTCTTTCTGATTCACTCTCAGCCTCAGCTGCCTAGTTTTAGAAGATAGTTTGTTCATGAATGAATGGATAGGTGAACAAATGAACAAGTGAGATTGAAATATACAGGCATTCATTAATGTCCACCAGAGATTGGTTCCAGGACCCCTGAGTATACCAAAATTCTCACGTACTCAGGTCCCACAGTCAGTCCTACAGAACCCATGGGTATGAGAGGCCCTCTATATAGGCAGGTTTTGAATCCCTCAGAGACTGTGTTTCCAAAATGTGTTGGGTTGAAAAATAATCTATATATAAGTGGACCCATGCAGTTCAAACACATATTGTTTGAGGGTCAACTGTATTTGTTTGGAAAGTAGTTAGCATAGTTCTTTACAAGCATTATAGTAAGTACTTAATAAATGGTGGCTTTAATAATTTTTGACTGACTTCTCAGCCTGTAACCATGAAGAAGAAAAGAAAAGAAAACACCAGGCTGGCTAATCAAAGCAGGGTTCCTTAGTGACATCATTCATTCAATGCTGAGGCAGTTGGCTTGGGCCATAGGAACTTATAGCCTAAGTGGTAGCTCTTCCACCCTCAGTCAGCTTGTTAATAGCTTGTATTTATTGTCACCTTTTCTGCTGCCCCTGCTCATGTTAAAATTATTTCCTACTTAGATTCCTGCCTACTTGGTGTTCCTCTACCAGTCTTTTCGCCTCCTTTACTCTTCCTCCAGATTGCAGGCTTCTTAAGGTCAGGGAATCTCTGCTCCCCACTGCTGCATCCCAGTACCCGGTGCCAGTGTTTATTGAATGAGATGGCTGGGCACAGTGGCTCATGCTGGTAATTTCAGCCCTTTGAGAGACCAACACGGGTGGATCACTTGTGCCCAGGAGTTTGAGACCAGCCTGGACAACATGGCAAAATCATGTCTCTACAGAAAATACAACAATCAGCCAGGTGTTGTAGCCTGCACCTGTAGTCCCAGCTACTCAGGAGGCTGAGGTGGGAGGATTGCTTGAGCCCAGAAGCTCGAGGCTACAGTGAGCCATGTTTGCACCACCACACTCCAGCCTGGGGAACAGTGAGACCCTGTCTCAAAAATAAATAAATAATAAATGAATGAATGAGATGAATGTTTTAACAGGTGGTTTCAGGAGAGTTGGGAGAAAATCAATTAACTAATTTTGGTCTCAGAAAATTTTGAAATTTGTAGTTCAGACTTTTTTTTTTTTTTAAATGGTTTCTTTTGTTGTTGTTGTTTGAGAGTATGCGGGGCAATGGAATGTCTTATAGTGGCTTTGGCAAAGTTCTTTTTGTCTGAATTATATATTTGTGATTTAACAGCGGTAACCTTGTTAATTAAGCACCCACTGTGTCTCAGGCCCTGTGATAAAAGCTTTGTAAGGTAGGTGGAGATGTTTGTTTTATGGATTAAAAAAAAAGAAGTCCAGGGAGGCAGGTAACTCACCCCAGACAACTTAAGGTTTGGGCAGGATTCAAACCCAGGCCTGTGTGGCCTCATAGCTTGTGGTTTTCCCATTTGACTTTGTGGCTTCCCTTTGGGTAGGTTTTAAGTAATTAAACATCACCATTGTCTTCATGTCTAGTTTGTAAAGACTGTTTTCTTTGCCGCTTCCATGGCCTTAATTGGAGAACTGTAAAGTAAAGTGATACGTGGGAACAGTGGCCAGCATGCATGCTTGTCAATATTTATTTGAGGGGAAGGATGGGGAGGTAGCAGAGTGGAGGGCCTGACTTGTTCTAAGTGACAGAACCAAGATCACATCCTGCCCTGTTCTGCTACATCCTAGTTGGGTGCCAATGGAACTTTTTCTCTGCCTTGTCAGTGAAGCGCTGATAACAGCACCTGCCCTCACCATGGTGAGGGTCCAGGCAGTGGGATCTGTGGAAGCTGTCTGTAGACACCTCGCTACTCTTACAGGTTCCTCTGCACTCTGAGTCTCTGTAAGCACGGCCCTCTGAGCCTGCTTCCTTTCCTTGATTCATTTCCTTTCCTTTCCTGAGTGCCTCTCATGGGTCAGGCGCTGTCATGGAGGCCCTGAGAAAGCAGAAAGGAAGGAATGCCGTCCTCCATTATCTTCACTAGTTCTGTCTGTCCCCTTTATGGGGCTCGGATCTCTTTCACTGCCCTAGTTTCCACTCTTCCAGCCTCAGGACTTTTTTAAAAACATAATTAGCCTTTGTTGGAGAAACACCCATGGTATGAAAGGAAGCATGAAGGACAAGGAATCCCAAGCTCTGGCTCCCAACGGTGTGAGCAGGCAGGTGAGTCAGCCTCTGCTGTCAGTGATAGTGACCTGTTTCCTGCCCAGGCAAAGCTGCCCGTTAGAGCCAGAGCCAGGGCCCCCAGTTTCTGGTCCAGGAACTTTTTTCACATACCAGGCTTCAACATGGGATTTTTAACTGAAAAATGTGTAAGTTTGTATCCTCATGCTGGCTTGTTTTTTCTCTTGAGTAGAAACAGGCTGCCATCAGACATAAAAGCTGTTTTTATTTATTCATTCATTTATTTATTTGCTTATTTAATTTCTTTTTTTTTGAGATAGGGTCTCACTCTGTTGCCCAGGCTGGAGTACAGTGGTGCAGTCTCGGCTCACTGTAGCCTCAACCTTGCTGGCTCAAGTGATCCTCCCCCTTTAGCCTTCTGAGTAGCTGGGACTATAGGTGTACACCACCACACCCAGCTAATTTATTTTTATTTTTTATGTTGTAGAGATGCGGTCACACTGTTGTCCAGGCTGGTCTCAAATTCCTGGGCTTAAGTGATCCTCCCACCTTGGCCTCCCAAGGTGTAGGGCTTACAGGCATGAGCCACCACGTCTGGCCTGAAGTTTTGTTTCTTCCTTTCTTCCCGTAATCATACATTGAATTCCTGGAAAACTACTATGGTAAACCCCAGGTGCTACAGAAATGAATAATGTATAATCCCTTCCCTCAAAGAGCACCTGGCCCTGTTTGGGAGACAAATAAATGTGGGAAAACAGAACTGAGATGAAAGGGCTGGACAGAACTGGGTTATTATTGAGGCAGACTTGCTGGTACCCAGCTGGTGTACCAGCAAGTTTGCACTTTATCTTGAAAATGCTGAAGGGTTTAACAGAAGAGAATGGATCATGTCAGCAGGGGAAGGATGGACTAGAGAGGGTGGAAAGGAAGGCTGTCATTTTCTGGGCTTGCCTGCCCATTTTTACTTCTTTGGGCATGTTGGAAATACATTCATTTTGCCATGTTTTTGTTAGATCACTGATTCCTCTTTGCAACTTAGTATCTGCCTAGTTCCTTAGATGGGTTGAGGGGAAATACATCTCAGATCATTTTGGAAAATGTTCATAATGACCATTAGGGTTGGGTATTTCTGTTTTCCTTTATTTCTAATATCTTTCTTTAAAGATTTTAAAGTTTGCCCTTTTGCAAAATCTGATAAAACCATCCATTCTCTATATGGTAAATTGGAGAGGCTGTCCATCTGTTGTAAATTTAAACTTGATCAAAACTTTATGGAATATGAAAAAACGTTTGTATCTAATATATTCATATATAAATAAGCAAACAAACACAAAGCAACCTTTGGTGTCATCCAGGCATGGGGTGACAATCGGAAATGACAATGTGGTGATTTAGGGCCTCAGGCTGGTGATTGCTCTGAGGGGAATAAGGAGAGGCCATCTTAAAGGGTGTCAGAGAGGGCACCTTTGACATTAAGGCACACGCTGGTATTAGAGGAGTAGGATTTGGGCCTGTGAAGTAGGCAGAGGCCACTCTTGACACACACCACTTCTGATCGTGGAGTAACACACCAGGTTATCACACAGGGACTCTTTCCAGCATTTGCACAAAGCTGTTGGGTGGAGAGATGGACACACTCTGCTTCCTTGCAGACAGATGCATGCCTTTGTTAACTCTACGTGACACAAACCGAGTCCCTTCCAGTGCATGTGGTGTAGTGGAAAGAATGTAGGCTTTGGTTGGGGTCCCAGCCTACACATGTGTAATTTATGGGACCTTGGGACAGTCCCTTCTTATGAGTCTCAGTGTCCTTATGTATAAAGCTAGGATAATGCTGACAGGATTTTCTCTGCTAACAGAAGAAATAGCCAATAAATAGTTCTCTTTCTTTGTTTTGTTTTATTTTTTTTTATTTATTTATTTATTTATTTATTTATTTATTTGAGACAGGGTCTCACTTTGTCAACTTGGCTGGAGTGCAATGGCACAATCTCAGCTCACTGCAACGTCCACCTCCCAGGCTCAAACAATCCTCCTGCCTCACCCCTCCGAGTATCTGGGACTACAGACATGCCTGGCTAATCTTTGTATTTTAAGTAGATACAGGGTTTCACCATGTTACCCAGGCTAGTCTTGAACTGCTGGACTCAAGTGATCCGCTGGCCTTGGCCTCCCAAAGTGCTGGGGTTACAGGCATGAGCCACCATGTCCAGTCCTCTTTGTTGTAACCATTGGATTAATACAAATATAGGCAATTCCCTTAGATATTGACAACTTGATGTTTGCTGAGAATGGCCATAGCAAAAAATGCAGGACTAATGGTGTGTAACTGCTTCAGCAGTTTCCTAGTACACCCTCCCGAGCCCCAAACAGTTGCTACAATAAACTGGTTTCAGCCCTCTAAGAAGCAGACTGCAAAAACGCCCTTGGCCGCCGAGCAAGGCTGAAGTCTGGCATCAGAGCCACAGTAGACATGTATACTACATGTATCCCACTCAGGGGCTCCACTTCCATGGGACCGAAGGTGTTGAAACAGGAGTAAGTTTGAGCTAATCTTAAAGAGACCTTCTCACTTAAGCAGATTGTATTGGAAATGGCCTTTAGTAGTTGGACAGGGTAAACAATGGAAAAGCTAGAATTTTTTTTTTTTTTTTGAGTCTCGCTCAGTCGCCAGGCTATAGTGCGGTGGCACGATCTCGGCTCACTGCAACCTCCACCTCCCATGTTCAAGTGATTCTCCTGCCTCAGCCTCCTGAGTAGTTGGGATTACAGGCGCGCTAGAAATTTTGTTTGTTTAAAACATAATGAACATCTGTGAAACCACCACTCAACCAAAGAATTAAAACATTACTAATAAATTACATCTACCTATTGTTCTTCTCCTGTCTAGTTTTCCTGATTACCTTCCAGCACCAGCTATTCTACTGAAGTTTGTGGTGATCATCTTCTTGCTATTTTTTGTTCTCCCTCTCATACACACCCCCACCACGTGTGTATGTATGTGTGTTGTGGGGCGTGAGGGGGATTGCATTTATCATTCACCGTTACATCACTGAGATTCATCCATTTTATTCTGTGTAACTGTAGTTCACTCATATTTTCTCTTAGACATTATTCCATTGTGTGAATGTACCGCAGATTTGTCCGTTTACCCAAGGATAAGGATTTGGAGCCCTCCCTCTCTTTCTCTTTCTTTTTAGCTGTTATGAACAGTTCTTTTTTGAAAACTCTTGTATTGATCTCTTATTATTCATGAGTGAAATTGCAAGGTCATAGGGAGTGAGAATGATCACCTTTAAGTGAGAACACTAACTTGTTTTCCAAAATGGTCGTACAACCACTGGGGATCCTGTTGCTCCACACCTTCCCAATAATTGGTATTAACGTTTTGGTAATTTTTGCCAACGCAGTAGGTATAGAGCCATGTCTCGTTATAGTCATGATTTGCCTTTGTCTGTGGCTGAGCACCTCTGCGTATGTCCACTGGCCTCACTCACCTCCCCCTGTGCAGTGACTGTACGTGCTTCTCATGCCTTGTGCCCACTTTTCTGCAGTTGTTTCCTTACTAGTTTGTGGCTGTTTTTATGTATTCTAGTGCTAATCCTGTCAGTTGAATGTCTTACAAATATCTTCTCCCAGTTTCTAGATTGCCTTTCTTCCCTTTAAAGTGTCTTCTGATGGACAAAGGCTTTAATATTAATGTAGCCAAACTTATTGATCTTTTCTTTTATGCCTATCCTTTTTTCTATCTTCGTAAATTCTTCCCTACTTCAAGCTCAGAAAGATACTCACTTATATTTTCTTTTCAAGTTCTCAGAGTTTGCTTTTTGCTTTTGACATTTAAGCTCTTCATCCATCTGGAGTGAATTTTTCAGCATGGTATGACTAAGAATCCAATTTCTTTTTTTTTTTCCTATGGATAAACAATTTTCCAGCTTTTCCTTTTCCCGACCGTTCTGTCAAAAATCAAAGTTTCACAGATGTATACGTGTTTTTCTAGGCTCTTAGAATTCTGTACCATTGGTCAGTTTATCTCAACACCATTACTCCACTGTCTCAATTCCTATAGCTTTGCAATAGGCTTTTTTACCTAGTAAAGCAAGTCCCCCTTCCCATGCTTTTTTAGAAATGTCCCAGCTATTGTTGGCCCTTTTGTTCTAATTTTAGAATTCATCTTTCAGGTTTCCCAGAATAACTGAGGTTTAATTGATGTATAATAAAATGATGTGCAGTTGTGTGCCTCAATAAATGCGTACAGTAATGTAATCAGCACTGCAATCAGGATATAGAATAGTTCTGTCACCCTCAAAATGCCCTCCCGCTCTTTGTAGTCAACTTCCTCTCCCATTCCAGCCCCAGCACCAGCCCAGGCTCTCACAACCACTGTTGTTTTCTACTGAGATTTTTTTTTCTTACTTTTAATTTTTTTCAATATTTAATTAAAATGTTGGAGGCCAACTCTGGACACACTGCCTATGAGTTAGCCCTGTTCCACAGAAGCTGTTTAAAAAATAAAATAAAATGTTGGAATATTTTTGCTGGAGTTGCAGTAAATCTATAAGTCAGTTTAGGAAGGAATCTACATCTTATGTTGTCTTCCTGTTCATAAACATAATGCATCAACTTAGTTGGAAAAGTCTTTGATTGACAGTAGTAGAAAGTTATTTTTAAAAAAAGTCTAAACATTTTAAGTAATTCCTTAATACAGGAAGCATTTTATAAGCTAATTGTCTACATAAACAAAATGCATATAAATACACAGTAGACATGTGGCAGTATTACATTGTTAAAATGTGTGTGTGTGTGTGTGTGTGTGTGTGTGTGTGTGTGTGTGTGTGTATGCCACATCGTGGTTCCAACCCAGCTTTGTTGCTTACCTACAAGACCTCAGGCAAGCTGTTTAGTTTCTCCGATGCTCAGTCTCTTTATTTGTGTGGTGACTAGAACATCCAAAGATTAAATGCTATGCTGTGTGCAGTGTCAAGAGACAATGGACCAGGCACAGTGAAGCCGGAGTGGTTGAGACTCTTATGTGAGGGAACTGCTCCCACTCACCTCCAGGGAAACAGGGAGGACTCTTGGCACGTTTGGTTCCCCAGTGGCTTTCACAAAGTGGCAAGACGGATAGATTGCCTTGAATCATTTCCCTGACAAATTTGGAAAAGGTTAGTGTTACCCAGCAGCCTGCTACATGCTGCTTCTGACAGGGGAGCTGGAATCACTGGAGGACACAGTTGACAGCCAATTCATTTTGCTGATTCATCCATTAGAGGCGTGGCTTCGAGCCAGAGCTTGGCTTCTAGATTAAAGGCCAAGAGCTGCAAAGCTGCTGGGACTCGAAGGAATGCTGGTAAATTATTGCCACGTGGAGGCCAGCAGTGAAAAGCAGACTGTTATTTATTTCCCCTTTTAAGTGATCCTAAATTCCAAATGTGCTCAGATAAATTCCCTCGCCATGGTTAGGGAGTTGTTTGTAACATTTGTCTATCAGCTGGGAGCTGAATTATTGAAAACAATCAGATACCATTAAATAGATTATCTCAGCTCCTCTATGACCCTGTCATCACCTTTGCTTTCATGGGGAATATTGACCCAAGCCTCCTCTCCTACTTGGTAATCCAAATTAAACTTGAGAGAAGGATTTTTTTCGAGGTAGGGTCTTGCTGTGTTGCCCAGGCTGGAGTGAGTACAATGGTGCACTCATGGCTCACTGCAGACTTGACTTCCTGAGCTCAGTCGATCCTCTCACCTCAGCCTCCCTAATAACTGAGACTGTAGTCTCAAGTCACCACATCTGGCTAATTTTTGTATTTTTTTGTAGAGAACAGGGTTTTGCCCTGTTGTCCAGGCTGGTCTCGAACTCCTGGGCTCAAGCAGTCCTCCTGCCTTGGCCTCCCAGAGTGCTGGGACTCTAGGCATGAGTGATCACACCTGACAACAGAGGGATTATTGCAGATGTCATCCCTTTTGGGTGTGCTTGCAAAATAAACCTTTTAGATTAAAGGATGCAATAGCCAGGCCGGGCACGGTGGCTCACACCCTTAATCCCAGCACTTTGGGAGGCCAAGGCAGGCAGATCACTTGAGCCCAGGAGTTTGAGACCACCCTGGCCAACAACGCAAAACCCTGTCTCTGTGAAAATTACAGAAATTACCCGGGCGTGGTGGCGTTCGCATGTAGTTTCAGCTATTCAGGAGGCTGAGGCACGAGAATCACTTGAACCTGGGTGGTGGAAGTTGCAATGAGCCTAGATTGTGCCACTGTACTCCAGCTTAGGCAAAAGAGCGAGACTCTGTCTCAAATAAATAAACAATAAATTAATAAAAATAAAGAACTTTCTTAAAAAAAAAGAAATAGAAGAAAATCCAGGAGATGCTCATTGGTTAACAATTGGTACAGAATAATGATGGTAGAACCAATGGGTTCTCATATATCCAGTTTGATAGATGAACATATTTAAATCTATCACAAGCTTAGGGAATCACAAGTTTACAGGGAAATCACCACTACATAAATCTGGTATGTGACAGTGTGACCTTTAAGAGAGGGTGGAGATTGTGTCTTGATTTACCAAATACCTGACATAGTTCCTGGGACAAAAACACTTAGTAAGCAGTTACCACATGGAAGAATGGGTGGACAATGTTTACTGGATATAACTTGTTGGGAGGCTGGGTAAATGAGTGAAAAATAACAGAAATATGACACATTAAAAGTAAGAAAAACAACTGTTCCAAGGAATAAGATTTTCAGGAAAGGATCGTATTTCTGTGGCTCTCTGATATGAGCAACTTTACTCAATAGCACGTCTCCAGAACCGCCTGCTTTCACCGCTTATCTCCTGAGTGAGGCAGAGCATGCTGTTTTGAGCTCACATTTCAGTAACCCACTCGACTTCTTTGGGAGACATTGTATAATATGAACATTCTCTGACACTTTTTTTTTTTTAGACATAGGGCTCTCACAGTGTTGCCCAGGTTGGTCTTCAACCCCATGGGCTCAAGTTATCCTCCTGCCTTGGCCTCCCAAAGTGCTGAGATTACAAGTGTGAGCCACTGTGCCCTGCCTCTCTAATACTTTGAGGGTTTTTTTTTTTTCCTTGTTCTCTTTAACTCTAGAGTGAATATTTAAAAGTACACAAACTTCTTAGTAAAAATTTGTGTTTTCTGAAGAAGTAGAGTATTTTCCTGTTTTGTTCTGTTTTTTAGATAACTAAATATTTAGGGCATGACATTCCAGAAACCTTTGTTGCACTAAGTTTTAGTGAAATCTGGCCTAGTTGAAGATTAAAATGTGTCAGGTGCCGGATGTGGGACATCTGCCTCTCATACAGTTGTCTTTCCCTCTGTTTTAAGGTCCCTGGTAAACTGGATTCCCTTGTCTAGTGCCAACATTCCCAAAGCCTGCATGCTCGTCACCAGCACTGTATTCTGCTCTGCGTTCAGTCACATCATTTTTATTGAGAACTATTCCATATGCAGGGGTTTTCTAGGTGCAGGTAGACAGATTCTGCTTCTGACATCATGGCACTTTGCAGCTACCAGGTACAAGGCAGCCCTGAACAGTGTGGCCAGGCTCTTAGGGTCTCACTGCCAGTGTGGGTAATAGTTGTTGGCAGTGATAGTGGGCTAGGAATGCATATGCCCAAACTGGAAGCCAGAACTAACAAATGGGCACCAAGAGGCCATCATTGATCCTCACTCCCATGCTACCATCGTGATCCATCCACAGCAGCCTCAGAAGAGGGGGCAGCATGGGATCAGAACACAACTGACCTGGCCTTAGTCTGAAACATTAACCCCAAGGGGGGATTAAGCCCCAGCTTTCAAGTACCCCTGCCAGCCAGAGCGCATTACGGAGAATTAGCAGTCTTTTAAGGCGGAAGGAGCAGAGGCATGTCCTAAGTGTTGTGCAGCTGTCTTAAATTTGCAGAGTACATGGGAGCTAAGCTATGAGCATGCAAAGGCATAAGAATGATGTACTTTGGGAACTCCAGGGGAAGGACAGGAGGGGGCGAGTTATAAAAGACTGTACATTGGGTGCAGTGTACACTGCTCAGGTGACAGGTGCACCAAAGCTCAGAAATCACCACTGAAGAACTTTTCCATGCAACCACATACCACCTCTTCCCCTAAAACTACTGAAATAAGATAAATAAAATACAAAAAAAAAAATGCATATGTAGTATAATTCCAGTTATAGGTAGCTTAAGAGAAGGCAAAATTAAGCCCTGATGATAGCAGTGGTGACAGCAAAGTTATCAAATTGAGGAAGATAATGCCGTAATTGTACTACACATCTGAGGTGTCTTCGTCCAGTGAAGGAGGGGTGGGAGGTTTTCTAAAAACAGGCATGAGGGTGAGGGGGATGTTCTTTATCTTAATTCGCTTGATGGACGACATGTGGGTGTACAAATTTGTTTAAAACTCATTGTAACAAAACAGGTAATAAAGTTAAAAAGTAAATAAATAAATAACAAAATGAAAATTACTTTCAAAAAATTTTTTTTGCGGAGTCCAGAGTGAGATACAGAGTGATGATAAGGACCCTGGGCCGGGCATGGTGGCTCACGCCTGTAATCCCAGCACTTTGGGAGGCCGAGGCAGGTGGATCACGAGGTCAGGAGATCGAGACCATCCTGGCTAACATGGTGAAACCCCGTCTCTACTAAAAATACAAAAAATTAGCCAGGCGTGGTGGCAGGCGCCTGTAGTCCCAGCTACTCAGGAGGCTGAGGCAGGAGAATGGCATGAACCCGGGAGGCGGAGCTTGCGGTGAGCTGAGATCGCGCCATTGCACTCCAGCCTGGGCAACAGAGCAAGACTCCGTCTCAAAAAAAAAAAAAAAAAACAACTACAACAAAAGAAGGACCCTGGTATTAGGGTTTGAGGAACCTGGTTTTGCATCTTATCCCTGCCACTTACCCAGGGGTGATCTGCAGCAAACCCCTGACCTCTGTGACCCTGCTTTCTCACATGTGAAAACATTTCCTCTCTTACAAGTATAATATGAAGATTAGATATAATGCATGTAAAACACTGCACACAGACTTACAGGAGATCTTCAGTGTATGACACAGTAATCACCACCACTGGCAATATTGTTTTTTGTTGTCATTTTATTTTAGGAAAATAGTGAGGATTTACAGTTTTTCCTTAGTGTTTTATTTTCATTTTGTTACTCTGAAAATGAATAATATCCACATAGTAATGTTGACTGCAAATATTTTGAAAATTAGTATTTTACTTACATCATTATGGTTCTTTACAGTTTATAAAGCACTTTCACACTGAAAAGGAGATTGGGGAGCAATGACTTTTTTTCCAGATGAGAAAACTCAGACTTGGAGAGTTTACAGGGTGTACCCGAGGTCATTTGTCTTCCAGGTGGCAGAACCAGGGGTCAGACCTCAGGCCTGATGGGGCTCCTTTGACCACCTTAGGCCACATTTCAAAAGTGGTATCTTTGGAGCTAGGCCAGACTTTGGTAAGCATTTTTTTTTTTCTTTTCCTTGTAGCTGTCAATACCAGCAAATATGCAGAAAGCTATCGGATTCAAACCTATGCTGAATATATGGGGAAAAAACAGGAAGAGAAGCAGATCAAAAGAAAGTGGACTGAAGATGGCTGGAAGGAGGCTGACAGCAAACGGTTAAACCCCCAGTGCATACCCTACGCCCTGCAGAATCACTATTACCGCAACAATAGGTAAGGGCTCTCAGCTGTTCATTTAAAAGGCCAGAGTTCTAGCAATAGCTTTTCTTGTTACTTCTTATAGGACTGTAAGTACTAAATCTGACTTTTGAGAAAGATGGCGTTTCTAACTTTTCACATCATTTCAGAAGTGACTACGAGCTGAATTCCCTGTATTTTAGAGACTGCTTTATAGACCACAGCTATTTTGGCTAATCCTCACAAAACCTCTTTGAGGTAGACAGGACTTTTTTTTTTTTTTTTTGAGACAGGGTCTCATTCTATTGCCCAGGCTGGAGTGCAGTGGCACAATCACAGCTCACTGCAGCTTCGACCTCCTGGGCTCAAGTGATCCTCCATCCTCAACCTGAGTAGCCGGGACTACAGGTACGCACCACCACGCCTGACTAATTTTTGATATTTTGTAGACATGAGGTCTCACTATATTGCCCAGGCTGGTCTCAAATTCCTGGATGCAAGTGATGCTCTCACCTCGGCCTCCCAAAGTGCTGTGATTACAGGTGTGAACCACTGTGCATGGCCCAGGATATGTCTTATTCCCATTTTAGGGATGAGGAGATGGAGGCTCTGTGTCTTCTTCAGTAGTTCTGTGAGAGAACCAGGATTAGAACTGAACTCGTGTGTCCCATCCCTTGCTCTTCTCAGTACGACTGCCTCTGCCTGATCTCTTGAGCTTTCAGATCCTATGGATACTGAACCATGTGCCTACTGTAGAAAGAATGCTTGACTCACACTTCCTTTTACCACCCATAATCCTCCCTGTAGAAGATAAATGTTGGCAACATTTGGTATCTTTGTGAAACTACAAAACACATATAGAAAATGGGAAAAGTGTATACATATATATGTTCATTATAGAAAATTGTGAAGTTTAGAACAATGTGAATTAACAAGAGAAAAAAATTA
The DNA here is from genome assembly GCF_001698545.2 of Rhinopithecus bieti. Lineage (NCBI taxonomy): Eukaryota > Metazoa > Chordata > Mammalia > Primates > Cercopithecidae > Rhinopithecus > Rhinopithecus bieti. The sequence continues at coordinate 386,060 of NW_016828387.1, read as the reverse complement.
ACCATAATCCCAACACCCAGAAGCAATCACTGTTAATATTTCAGATTGCCCTCTGTACTTTAAAAATGGTTTTTTAGAGATTAAAGAAATTGAGATATGATTAAGATAAAATAAAATGCAGAGATCGTAAATGTTTAGTTCAAAGAGTTTTAACAGTTGTATGCAGTCATATAACCTCCAACCAAAGCGAGATACATAGCATTTCTATTTCCCTTGAATTTCCTTGTGTCCGTTTTCAAACAATCCCAAATTCCCACTACAATTCCCATGACCCTAAGCAACCATTTTTAAATTTTTACCACTCTAAGATTAGTTTCACCTATTCTTGGAATTTATAAAAACTAGAATCGTTTGGCATTGTGTTTAACTTTTTTGCTTAATATATTTTTAAAATTCATCCTTGATATTGCGTCCCAGTAGTTTTTTTAAATTGTTGAGTAGTATTTAATTATGTAAATATACAACATTTATTTTACCCCCATTCTCTTGATGGTGGACATTTGAATTGTTTCTCATTTGGGGCTAGTATCAGTAAGGCTGCTGTGAATGTTTCAGTAAGAGAATTTTTTTTGTCTGCATATGTAGGAGTAGAATTATTGATTTTTAGGATAAGTATGTGTTTAAACTTTATAAGAGCAAAGAAACAGCTCTCCAAAGTGGATATAGCATTTTATAGTATGAGTTTGATATGCCATTTTATTATGTGAGTTTTATTTACTCCACATCCTTGTCAGCATTTCATGCTGTTAATCTTTTATTTATTTATTTATTTATTTATTTATTTATTTATTTATTTATTTTTTGAGACAGGTCTTGCTCTTTTTCCCAGGCTGGAGTGCAGTAGCGCGATCTTGGCTCACTGCAACCTCCTTCCTGGGATCAAGCGATTCACAGGCCTCTGCTTCCCGAGAAGCTGCGACTACAGATGCGCACCACCTCACCCGGCTAATTTTTGTATTTTTAGTAGAGATGGTGTTTTGCCACATTGGCCAGGCTGGTCTCGAACTCCTGACCTCAAGTGATCCGCCTGCCTCAGCCTCCCAAAGTGTTGGGATTACAGGCATGAGCCACTGCACCTGACTGTCAATCTTTTAACTTTAGTCATCTTAGAGGGAATGAAACAGTATTGCATTGTGGTTTTAATTTGCATTTCTCTCATCACTAATGATATTGACTACCATTTAATGTTCTTGTTGACCATTGAGGTGGCTTTTTAAGTCTCTTGCCCTTTTTAAAATTGGGTTGTTTGTCTTTTTGCTATTAACTTATAGTTCTTGTATGTAGTCCGGATACATAGCCTTTGTCAGATGTTTGTGCTGCATGTGTATTTTTTTGGTTCTGTGGTTTACCTATTCATTTCTTTGTGATGTTTTTAAATGAGCACATATTTTTTACCTGTTCTTCTTTTCTTTTGAGACAGTCTTGCTTTGTTGTCTAGGCTGGAGTACAGTGGTGCAATCTCAGCTCACTGCCACCTCTGCCTGTCAGGCTCGAGTGATTCTCGTGCCTCAACTTCCGGAGTAGATTACAGATGTGCGCCACCACACCTGGGTAATTTTTGTATTTTTAGTAGAAACAGGGTTTCGCCGTGTTGCCCAGGCTGGTCTCGAACTCCTGGCCTCAAGTGATCTGGCAGCCTCGGCCTCCCAAAGTACTGGGATTACAGGTGTGAACTACCACACCCAGCCAGATATCTTTTATTTTCATGAAGTCCTGTTTATTAAGTTTTTCCTTTTATTGTTAGTGGATTCCCCTCCTCCCCCCAAAATATTTGCCTACCCTAAGGTTGCAGTGATTGTCTCTTCTTTTTTTTTTTTTTTTTGGTAGAAGGTTTGAAATTTTAACTTTTACATTTAGGTCATGACCCATTTCAAATTAATTGTGTATGTGGAGTGAGATATGGAGATCAGGGTTTATTTTTTCCCATATGACTGACTGGTTGTTCCAACAACATTTTAGCAATTTGTTTAAAAGAGTTTTCTTCCTTTATTGGTTTGACTCACTCAGCCACCCAAATAGCTGGGGACTACAGCTACTTGCCACCACTCCTGACTGATTTTTAAAAATTTTTTTTGTAGAGACAGAGTCTCACTGTGTTTCCCAAGCTGGTCTCGAACTCCTGGGTTCAAGTGAACCTCCCACCTCGACCTCTTAAAGCGTTAGTATTATAGGTGTGAGCCACCAGGCCTGGCCTGGAATTGTTTCCTAAATGTCATTTTCAAACTGTTTGCTGCTTTTGTATAGAAATATAATTCATTGTTGCCGGGCATAGTGGCTCATGCCTGTAATCCCAACACTTTGGGAGGCTGAGGCGGGTGGATCCCCTGAGGTCAGGAGTTCAAGACCAGCCTGGCCAAACACTGTCTCTACTTAAAATAAAAGAATTAGCCAGCTGTGGTGGCAGGTGACTATAATCCCAGCTACTCGGGAGGCTGAGGGCAGGAGAATCACTTGAACCTGGGAGGTAGAGGTTGCAGTGAGCCGAGATAGCGCCATTGCAGTCCAGCCTGGGGGACAAGAGCAAGACTTCATCTTAAAAAAGAAAGAAATATAATTCATTGTTATATATTGACTTCATATCTTGCAACCTTTTTAAATTCAGTTATTTGTTCTTATAGGATTTTAAAAAATATTCCATAAGATTTTCTATGTGCACAATTATGTTGTATGCTATTAACAAGTTTTATATCTTTTCTAGTCTTTATGTCTTTTATTTATTTTTCTTGCCTTATTGCACTGACCAGCACATTTAGCATATGGTTAAATAGAAATAGAGAGAGTGGATATCCCTGCCTTGTTTCCAGTATTAGGGTGGAGAAGTTCAATGTTTCCCCATTAAGTAAGATTTTAGTAAGAATGTTCATACACATTCTTTTTCAGATTGAGGAAGTTGCTTTCCATTTCTAGTACGTTAAGAAATCATTCAACATCACAAGTGGATATTGAATCTTTTCAGGTGCTCTTTCTGTATCTTTAAAAATTGTCTTATGGGTTTTGTCTTTTATTTATTTATTTTTAATATTTCTGAGACAGGGTCTGTTGCCCAGGCTAGAGTGCTGTGGCATAATCATAGCTCACGGCAGCCTTGAACTCCTGGGCTCAAGGGATCATCCCACCTCAGCCTCCTGAGTAGCTGGAACTATAGGTGTGTACCACCACACTTGGCTAATTTTTTTATTTTTGTAGAGACAAGAGTCTCACTATGTTACTCAGGCTGGTCTTGGACCCTTTGGCCTCAAGAGATCCTCCCACCTCCCAGAGTGCTGGTATTAGGTAGCTGTGCACCTGGCCATCCTTTATTTTGTTAATATTTTGAATTACACTAATTGATATTTGAATGTTTAATCAGATTTATATGCCTGAAAGAAATCCCACTTGGCTGTAAAGTATTTAATATGTTGTTGGATTTGATTGCTGATATTGTGTTAAATATTTTTTGCATCTCTGTTCATGAGGAATATTAAACTATAATTTTCTTTTCTTTTCTTTTCTTTTTTTGAGACAGAGTCTCGCTCTGTCGCCAGGCTGGAGTGTGCAGTGGCGCAATCTCGGCTCACTGCAACCTCTGACTCCCTGTTTCAAGCGATTTTCCTGCCCCAGCCTCCCGAGTAGCTGGGATTACAAGCACACACCACCATACCCAGCTAAACTTTTTTGTATTTTTAGTAGAGACGAAGTTTCACTATGTTGGCCAGGATGGTCTCAAACTCCTGACCTCATGATCCACCCGCCTTGGTGTCCCAAAGTGCTGGGATTACAGGTGTGAGCCACTGCGCCCAGCCTATAATTTTCTATCTTTGTCAAGTTTTGGTATCAGGGTTATGTTGATCTCATAATAATAATAATTATTATTATTATAAAAT
>NW_016828387.1:351943-381880 GCF_001698545.2 Rhinopithecus bieti | reverse complement strand
TATTATATATTATTTTATATAAATTATATTTTATATAAATATAAACTATTATTATTATTTTTTAGACAAAGTCTTGCTCTGTTGCCAGGCTAGAGTGTAGTGGTGCAATCTCGGCTCACTGGGTTCAGGAGATTCTCCTGCCTCAGCCTGCCGAGTAGCTGGGATTACAGGCATGTGCCATCACACCCAGCTAATTTTTTGCATTTTTAGTAGAGACCGGGTTTCGCTGTGTTGGCCAGGCTGGTCTCGAACTTCTGACCTCAAATGATCCACCTGCCTTGACCTCCCAAAGTGCTGGGATTACAGGTATGAGCCACCACACCTTGCCTGTTTTCTTATACTTAGTGTTTGCATCATATATTTTTGTTCAGTCTTTACTGGTAACTGGTTTGTCTTTATAATGAAAGTGTGTTTCTTATAAATTGCATATAGCTGGCTCTTGATCCTGACAATCTCTGCCATTTATAATGAACTAGTGTTGAGGACAGATCTGCCTCCCATCTTGTGGTTTGTTTCCTGTTTGTCCTGTTTGTTCTGTGTCCCTCTGTTCCTCTTATTCTACTGCCTTTTGGTTGAATTATGTATTATTTAGTATTTGCTGATATTTTATCATCCCGTTTTATCTTCTCTATTGACTTTTTGCTTATACCGCTTTGTGTTGTTTTTTAAAGTCATTGTTCCAGATTGGTGGTTGGTAAACTACAGCTTTCAAACCAAATCTGGCCCACGTGGCTCACATGTTGTTATAAGGTTCTGTTGGAACACAGCCTTGCCCATTCATTTATTTTTATTTTTATTTAAATAATTTTTTAATAGAGATGGGGTCTCGCTGTGTTACCTGGACTGGTCTTGAACTCCTTGATCCTCCCACCTCCGCCTCTCAAAGTGCTGGGCTTACAGGCACAAGCCACTGTGCCCAGCCACCCATTCATTTACATATTGCCTGTGGCTGCTTTTGAGTTACAGTGGCAAAGTTGGGTAGTTATGACAGAGACCTATGGCCCCCAAAACTCAAAATGTTTACTCTGTGATCCTTTAGAGAAAAGTTGACCCTTGCTGTGGAATTATACTGTCCAAGACGGTAGCCATTAACCACATGGCTATTGAGTACTTGAAATGCTGCTAGTCCAAAATGAGATGGATTGTGAATATAACTACGCACCAGATTTTTTTTTTTTTTTTTGAGACGGAGACTGCACACCAGATTTTGAAGAATGTAAACTATTAATCATTGTTTACATGCAGATTACATGTTGAAATGATAATATTTTTGATATATGAAGTTGAAATATTAAATTAATTCGGCTTCATTTTCTTTTTTAAATGGTAGATATTTGAACATTTTTAATTATATACCTGGTTACATTACATTTCTATTGGCCAAGCACTACTCTAAGATTATAATATGTATCTTTCAAGTATCACAGTCTTTTATTTTATTTTCTCTTTTGTTTTGACAGTCTGTCTTCAAGCAAAAAATGTACTACTTCATGAACAGTGTGAGACTCTTAACAGTATATTTCCAATTACTCCCTTCCCGAATCCTTTGCGATCTTTTATCTTATATTTTACTTCTACATATTGTATAAACCCCATGGATACATTAGTGCTTTTATTCATTTTCTTTCTTTTTCTTTAAACAGTTATTAGTCTCTTAAATAAAATAAGGGATTAAAGTATGGGGGAAATGGCATAGATATAAATTTAAAAATTCAGGCATCCATCATTAGAAAGGTACAGTTAAGATTCGGAGGGCAGCATTATGTTTGAGAGGAAGACAGGCACTGCTCTGACTCACTTCTATTTGCTTTAGAGAATTGACTGAGCCTTTGGCAGAGCTGGTCACAGCAGTCAAGCTTCTACACGTGGCCGTTAGCAGTGCTGCTAGAGAGGAGCATCCATTTCTTTCGCTGTTTGCACTGGTATTGTAGCAGTGTGCTTCTTTTCTTTCCCGTAATAGATTCAGTGTCCAGAATATTCAAGCACTTTATAGTTAACAACTGGAAAAAAAAAGAGGGCTTGGGTTCTGGAGAAACTGGACTGAACATCAGTTTGCTATGAGAGGGAGGAAGATTTGGTTTGGTGGTGTGGGATCTGAAGAAATACAGGGTAGCATAGTGTTTGGAGAATACTCCTCTACAGTCAATGCTGAAACATGTAAGATCTCACTAATAGGTACTCAGTCCCCATAAGCCAGCACCAACACTCACAATATTCCTGAAAGATAGGTGCTATTACTATTCCCATTTTATTAATACTATAATGTTCTCTAATTAAAGGGAATGATTTTCTAGAGCCACTTGGCACTGATAGAGATTTTAATCAGTCATGTGCCCTTTGGTTACTTGCTCTTTGGTTTATCTCAACTGATGGGAAAATCCCACTGGCTGGTCTCTTCCCTCCAGCCTTTCCTTTCTATGAGACTAAATTTCAGCCTTCCTTGAAAATTGAGTAGCTCTTGGAATTCCTGCTAGGTAGGAAATGCTAATGCATATATCAAAGCTATGGTTTTTGGATTCTATATGGTTTTCATCTGCAGCTAGTGGTTTCTGAAAGTAACTGAATATATGTATTACATTAGAAAGTGAGGAAAAAGCCCTTTAGGAAGGAGAATTCTGATTCACCAGACCATATTCCAGGACCCATTGCCTTGTCAAAGTGCTTACATGTTTATTCATCAATGGGCCTGTGGAGCAAGTGTTTTCTCCCTTCCTACTGAAAAATGCCTTAAAGACAACAGAAGCCATAGGGCGAGTGGACAGGGAACTGACTTATCAGGCAGCCAGAAGCCAAGGGTTCCAGCTTAGGCTCTGCCACCACCTAGCACCTCGGAAAAGACTCTTCATTCTCTCTTCCCTTCAGTAAATACCCATGAAGAGCCCAGCGTGTGCCTCTGTTTTCTCATCTTAAATGAGGCATTTTGGTGGAAAGAATGCTGAAGTCCCTTCTGGCTCTTAAATTCCAAAAGCTTTTATACTGTGCACAGTGTGTAGGGCATGACGTGGAAATTGATAAAAACTTGTGAGACCCTTTGATTCTCTCAAATAGCAAATAGCAGTCTCTTCTAAACCTGAGGATTAGAGTTTTGAAAATCCTTATAGTGGAATTTTTACTTTAGGAACATACAGTAAATCAGTGTCACAGGTGAACCTATGAAAGCTCTTTATGACACTACAATAATAAAGACATGTCAAATAAAAAGATCATTGGCTGAGCACAGTGGTGCATGCCTGTAATCCCAGCACTTTGGGAGGTCAAGGCTGGAGGATTGCTTGAGTTCAGAAGCTCGAGACCAGCCTGGGCAACATGACAAGACCCCATCTCTGAAAAAAAAAATTAGCCAGACATGGTGGCCCATGCCTATAGTCCCAGCTACTCAGGAGGCTGAGGTGGTACAACGATTTGAGCTCAGGAAGTCGAGGCTACAGTGAGCCATGATCCCACCACTGCACTCCAGCCTGGGTGACAGAACGAGACTCAGAAAAAAGAAAAGAAAAGAAAAGAAAAGAAAAGAAAAGAAAAAATCATTGACCCTTTTAGTGAAGACCGCCCTCTAAATTTCCACCTATCATTTATATACTAGACGTTTTTAGAAGGTCCTTCTCATGGTTTCAACAAAATGGTTGGAAACTCCTAGCACTGTGGCAGAAGAATGTGTAGTCAGCCCGTTTTGCCCTCTGTGTCTTGGCTCTGTGCTTAGACATTCATCACTTTGAGTGGGTGCCTCTCACCTTGAGATCCACAGCCATCCACTGCTGTTTCAAAATGTGTGTCTACAGCGCAAGCAGTGGCCCCTTTGACCCTGGTGGCAGCTGGCTCTCTCACTGCAGTCCAGGAAGCTCTGTGTTGGCTCTTCCTTGGTGCTTCTGTCTTGCCCTGGGCCTCTTGGGACACCTCCAGTCTGCTCTAACTGCCTCTTCTGCCCCTAGTCTTGCCTTTTTCTGGGGAAATTTCCTGTTGTTTAGCTTTTGTTTGCTCTAGGTTCTATAGCCAAGGAGCAGAATTTATATCTCTATCTTTATCTTAACCAAATTACATTTTTACAGTTTGCTTATCCCTTGGGATAGAGCCTTAGCTACTGGAAAGGACTGTAGATTTACCTAGTCCAGTCACCTCAGCAAAATCTCTCTTATATTTGGGCAGAGTAAATGTTGGCAAATTCAATGTAGATCTTATAAGTTAAGTATATTTTAGCAGAGAAAATGTTTCCCATGACACCTTTGAAACCACTGAAGTGATAAATGCACATAATTTTTAAAAATTCATGTAGTATAGTAGAGTGTAAAATGAAGGAGGAAAATCTTCACTCCTCACTCTCAGTTCCTCTTCCCAGTGGCAGCTCCTGTTATATTCTTTCAGTGGTTAGTGGTTTCTATTATTCCTTTAAATAATACGTCCATTTCTTGACTTACCAACTTTGAACAATATATCCTGATTACTGCTATAAAAAATTTGGAATTTAGGATGTGTATTCTGCCTTCTGTCTCTTTCTGTCCTCTTCTCACTTTGGTTAGTTATTATTTATAAGATTTACTACTTTTTGTACCCATACTTTGGTGCCTTCTTTATAAGTTAATCCCAAGAGATGACAGCCAGGATACAGCGTGTATAATATTATGGTTGTATAAATGTTATCCTCGGTAGAGAAAAAAAGTTACATAAATGGGACATAGAGAAGAAAGTGTATTCCTATGTCATTGAAACTTTGCTGCCCAGAAGAATCTTTCAGCCATCCCAGTGGTTTTTATGTGGACTTTTTTGAGGGAGTAATTTTCTTAAATGTTATATTGTTTTGCATGTATAATGTTGCTGAATGTAGAATTCTAGATCCCAAAACTGTTTCCTCTCAGAACGTTAAATACATTGCTCTTATTACTAGAATCATTGATATGCCTTGGACAGGTGCCATGTTTTTTGTGCCTTCATGTTCTAGCAGCAAATTGAGAGCTCTTCCTGCTGACCCACCACCACCTTTCCCTCCTCCTTGCCAGTTTTGGCTAGGTCTAGTTGTCTTTTAAAGGGCTATGCTAATTTCAGACTGGAAAAGTGGTAGAGACCTTTAACACCTGTTCTAAATTATTTTTTTTAATAAGTGAGGAAGAATTTCCACCACCCCCACTCATTCCTCCCTCTGAATTCAGCTACTTTGCACCTTACCAGCTGTGCAATTGTAAGAAAGGAGATCAGCCTATTCTCAAAGGAGTATTTTAAGAAATTCAAGTAAATATTCAGCATAAAACTACAGTCTGGTTAATGTAAAATGCAGAATTTTAAAGTGTGCAGTTACTAATAAAATAGAATGATTAACTAGGAAAATTGATTTTACCATGTAATGTACATAAAGACATAAAACTTGGTTTTTAATAAAGATATGGTATAGCTCTAACAGATGCCCCCTCTGGCATATCTGTCTGGTTGGGTGTCCAGGAAAGATGAATGAATGTAGTTTGTCTCCTTCCTTTGACATCTCTTGTACCAGTAGATCAGGACACGATTGCTTTCTTTGAGATTGCTTTCTTTGAGAGTTCAACAGGATTCCTGAGAGTAGCATCACATAAAAGAGATGTGGAGAACTTGGATAAGCAAAATGTGGCATATGCTTACAGTGGAATATTAATCGGCCTTAAAAAGGAAGGAGATTCTAATACATGCTTCAGTTTGCTTCAAGCAAATTGTAAAAATTTGATTTGGTTAAGATAAAGATATAGATGTAAATTCTGCTCCTTAGCTGTAGAAGCACCTTGAAGACATTGTGCAAAATGAAATAAGCCCATCACAAAAAGACAAAACACCAGATTATTCCACTTATATGAGGTTCCTAGAGTAAGTCAGATTCATAGAGACAGAAAGGAGAGTGGTGATTGCCCCCGGCTGAGGAGAGGTGGGAATGAGGAGTTGTTTAATATGATTCAGTACTGGAGATTGGTTGCCCAGCATTGTGAGTGGACGTAACGCTGCAGAACTGTATGCTTAAAATGGTTAAGACACTAAATTTTATGTGTACTTTACCGCAGTTTTAAAAAATTTTAAGGGATTCAGACAATTTGGAATACTATTTTTATAGTAGAATTTTACATGAAACCTTTCTTTTGATGGTTGAGAATGAAGAGAATGCTGATGAAAGACCTAGAATACTTTAAAATGTAAATAGAGAATTGTGAATTATTGATAATTCATGAATGAATTATCGTATAATATGAGTTATCACATTTGAGTTCATAATTTTCAGTTACTGCTTTTCTATTTTATGCTTTATTTATTAAAATGCTTTTTAGATCTGGCCTTTCTCCTCTCACCTGTTGTATGGGCTGTAACACATCTGGCAAATGGATGGATTGATTTTTAGATGAAGGTCTGCTTTAATCGTGCTAGAGTATAAAGTGTCAGCTCTGTAGACTTTGACAAAAGCACAGCTGTGGAAGCAGAACAATTGTTTTTATTAAAAATTACCTATATTGGCTGGGCATGGTAGCTCATATCTGTAATCCTAGCACTTTGGGAGGATGAGATGGGAGGTCTGCTTAAGGACAGCTTAAAGACCAGCCTGGGCAACATAGCAAGATCCCATCTCTAACAACAACAACGACCAAAAAAAAAATAAAAAAATTAGTTAGGTATGGTGGCTCATGCCTGTAATCCCATGTACTCAGGAGGCTGAGGTGGGAGGATTGCTTATGCTAAGGAGTTTGAGGCAGTAGTTAGCCATGATCATGCCATGGCAACAGAGCAAGACCCCACCTCAAAAAATTTATCTATATGTATTATTAAAACATAATTCAAACTCAGCCAGGCCAGATGGCTCATGCCTGTAACCCTAGCCAGCCCTTTGGAACGCCAAGATGGGCAGATCACTTGAGCTCAGGAGTTCAAGACCAGCCTGGGTAACATGGTGAAACCCTGTCTCTACAAAACATAGAAAAGTTAGCCGGGTGCGGTAGTGTGCCCCTGTAGTCCCAACTGTGACGGGAGGCTGAGGTGGGAGAATTACTTGAGCTAAGAAAGTCGAGGCTGCAGTGAGCTGAGATTGTAACACTGCACTCTGGCAGAGAGTGACTGAGTGAGACCCTGTCTCATAATAATAATAATAATAGTAATAATAATACAAACTCTAAGATTTCTATAGTTTTTTTAAATTTGTAATTATTTCATTAAAGTTTAGGAGATTTTAGCAATGACTTAGCTTTCTTTAAATTTGAAAACATAGAAGGGTTTGTCACTGTCTCCAATAAAATTCGGCATTTCCATTTAAAAGCTCTTGTATGCAGAAATTTGGAATTCAGCACTGAAAGCCTGCTTTCACCTCACACATTAAAGCAGTGTGTCATCTCAGGATTTTATTTTAAATAACATGAAGCTAAGTTTAACATCACCTTACACTTATATGACCTTTGTTGTGTTAGAACGTGTTCATGTTTCATAATAGCAGTAATATTTGAAAATTAATGGTTTCTTTCCATACCTTCATGTTATTTATTTGATTAACCATAATTAAAAGTCTCATTATCATCTATGTTTCTAACATTGTGTTATATTATTGAGTACTTATCTTCATGTAATAGTATAATTTTTTGTGATAGTATAAGCTGCTAATAATTGAAACAAATTGCCCTCAGCAAACTCAGATGTTAGGGAGGTGAAATACTGTTTCTTCCATGTCTTTAACTAAATGCAAAACAGATTTTCTGTTTGAGTTGCCCAAATCATGTGCATTTAGGATTAGTCCTGTATAATTTATAGTGGTGTTAGCGGAAATAAAGCATTAAATGTATAAGTCCTGTATTTTAATTGCCAGATATAGAAATCCTTAACATTTTCCTTGTAGTTCTTTTTTTTGACACTTTATGCTTATTAAAAATTCTGCTGGTACATCGTAAGTCAGCAGAAACTGCAGCATGTTTGTGTTTATTTCGGGGAGGTTGGTGGAAGAATGAAAAATGACTGCTGTGGCCCAAAACCAAGTTTGTCCTTGTACTGGTAGGTGGTTCCATGTTTAAATACGATCTCCAGATTTGAGGGGCCTCCTTTTTGGCCATTCAAGAATCTCTGAAGCAAAGATTTTTCATTTCGTTCAGCTCGCTGATAGTGCAGAAGCCAAAGGTTTGCAAAACAAGAATATTCTAGAATCTCCCTTTTGTGCCTCTTTTTCCCAAATGCAAAAGGACTCAAATCTGTGATGGGTATGTGGGTGTTTACTATAGTTTTGTTTGTTTGTTTTGATGGAGTTTTGCTTTTGTTGCCAGGCTGCAGTGCAGTGGTGCGATCTTGGCCCACTGCAACCTCCGCCTCCTGGTGTGATCTTGGCTCGCTGCAACCTCCACCTCCCGGGTTCAGGCGATTCTCCTGCCTCAGCCTCCCAAGTAGCTAGGATTACAGACATGTGCCAGCACACCTGGCTAATTTTGTATTTTTAGTAGAGTCTGGGTTTCACCGTATTGACCAGGCTGGTCTTGAATTCCTGACAGCAGATGACCCACGCACCTCGACCTCCCAAAGTGCTGGGATTACAGGCGTGAGCCGGTGTGCCAGACCCATTTTTTTTAGGTTGTTTATGTGTGCGTGTGTGTGTGTGTGTGTGTGTTTCTTTGTGTTTTTTTTTTTGTTTGTTTTCATGTTTCAAATGTTTCATTTTTATTTATTTATATTTATTTATTTATTTTCTGGTGGGGTCTTGCTGTGTTTCCCCAGCTGGTCTCCTATTTCTGGGCTCAAGCTATCCTCCCGCCTCAGCCTCCCAAGTAGCTAGGATTGCAGGCACACATCACTGTGCCTGTACTGTACAGTTCTTTAAACTTTTCTATATATTTGAAGTTTTCATAATAAAATGTTGGGGGAGAAGTAGAACTGTGAAACTAGAAACCTGTGTACATTTCCAATAGAGTAGGGCAGTTGAGGTGGTTCTCGGTGATCCACAGGTTCTGAACAGACACCTGCTTTAGCTAATGCCCATGTGGCTGATGGCTTACCTGCCCATCAGCAAAGCTGCTGGAACACTTTCCTCCTTGCTGCCCAGTGTTGGGGACCATCCTGTACAAGCTGTTCTTACTCCTTGTGCCTCCTTACTGCTCTTCTTTCTTTCTCTCCTCCTTTTCTGATGTTTTTTATTCGTCTTCTCTCTGAAGACCCACATCGGTGTCTTCTCTAAAAACATGGACCGACTGTCCACCTTTCCCACCATAGGAAAGGAAGGTGACAGAGAAGCCACCGGCATTTACTGAGTCCCTCATGTGCCAGGCACCATAACATGCACTTTTCTATTTTTGTTTCTTAATCTTCACAGTAACCCATTTTTTAATTGAGGAACTTGCTCAGAGTCATAAAACAAATAAATAAATTCAAACCCTCATCTCTCTCTTCCCAAATCCCATTCATGCTCTTTCCAAAATGCCTGCTTCTTCCTAAGATATCCATTTATGATCCTTCCCTGCCACTAGAAAAGGCTTGTGAGATGCCTCCTGTGCCGCCCAGAGTCCTTGGGAATTCTTTCCCTTTGCGACTGTTGTAAGAAGTAAAAACATAAAGTCAGGGATTGTCAAGTATTGTTCTTAGTGTTCCCACACCTAACAAGTAATGGCTTGTGGCCACTTGGAAAAACGTTTAAATAAATGAATGAACAGGAGATCCTCTACCACACTTGGAACATGTTTTCCTACTCACTGTCCTGCGCAGAAGGCCATGCAGGCTGTTTTGTTTCTTTTAACAGTACAAAGTCACGCTAGGAATGCTTTTCATTGCTTTGCTTACAGTAAGGCAGAGAGGAATGACATTCTTTTCATAATTGCGCCATAATCTACCTTATTTGTATTGCCTTACCTATTGTTCAGACTGAAAGAGCCACCTGAAGGTAGGAGTATGTACATGCCTTGGAATATTAGATCTGAAGACTTTTCATGCCATTTTAGGGGAAAATAAAAGGTTATCAATGTCATACAATGCCGCAGAAATCAGTATTCACACCACTATTTTCTGAGTATTACATCATGTCATCTATTTGATAAAGAGAATTGGGGAATTCTTGTGAATGACCATGTGGTACATTGGTTCATCATCTTAAATTAATGACTCTGAATTCTTGGCAGATTAGTTCCTAGTTTGCTATAATTGTAAATTAACCCCGGAAGAGTCATCACAAACTAAATCAAGAGGCAGGAAGCATGTGGTTTCTTGATGTTACAACTTTTGGTAGGTGATTCTTTGTTCTGAGGGAGGCTGAAATGACATTCTCTATGTGATGAGAAGTCTATCAGGTAGGCCCCCCATTTCTTCTCCTTCTGGTAATGCCATCATACCCTGTTCCTTCATCACATCAAATTGTTAGTGCTAACGATGCCTTCATTTGGAATTTGCGTAAAAATCTGACATGAATGTCCATTTAAGATTGCTAAGTTAATGACATAATGAAACTATGAGAGTTTAGAACAGACTTCTCCACGTGATTGATGGCTTTCTCTTATTTCTGGTCATTTACCTGCAGGGAGCATCAGAAAAAGGGGGGTGCATAAGCAGAGAGGAGAAAGGAGTGGGTGGATCCTTCCAGGCACCTACCTCTTTTTTTTGGTCATTATTTGTGAAGGAGCAGTTTACTTCCAAATTTGACCCTGCCCAGATGCCATTAGGGGGTTTTCTTTTCTTCTCAAGTTAGAGTTAGTGGGTTTATAGGAAAACCAGAAGGAACCAAAAATGACAGTTTCCAAATAAATGGAACATGTTCAGAAACACACAGGATTAAGGTTTAAACTTTGTTGTTTAGGTAACTGGCTTTGAATGTTTTCTTTTGTGTCATTTCTATCTGCAAATGTTAATGATTGTGGAATACAGTAATACCACAGTAACTCGGATGGAGGTGAAGATAGATGGGAGGACATTTTTGAAGAAATGTAATGTATTATTTTAAGGAATGGGTAGGTGGTATCTGTAACTGTGTGAGCAAAAATGTTACCTGATAAACATGGACTTGTGGAGCCAGAAGGAACTTAGAGGTGATCTGGTCCATCCTCTGTCACGTTACAATTTTACAGAAGAGGACTGGAGGCTCAGAGAAGCTGTCATATTCAAGGTCATAAAACCAATTCGTAACAGAGCTGAGTTGTGTATACCCTTTAAAGACAAGTCATGATTTACCATTGCAGTAATGATTTTTCACATATTGAGTGAATCTTTGTGAAGCCCTTGACATTTAAAAAGAAAAAAGTATTTTCAGTGAAAGATGCAAACATTGTCTTTAAAAGCCAAATAGTACAAAGAAAAGTTTATAATAAAAAGCAGTAGTCCTCTGCTACCCTCATCCTATCCCTCAGAGACAACCATTTTCAATTCTTTCTTTTGATATTTGTTTTCTCAAATAATGTACTTACTGCTGCTTCTTCATTTTTTTTTTTTTAACTTTTAGGTTCTGGAGTACATGTGCAGATTTGTTATATCTACTCATGTCACAGAAGTTTGTTGTACAGATTATTTCATCATCCAGGTACTAAGCCTGGTACCCAGTAGTTATTTTTTCTGATCCTCCTCCCACCCTCTACCCTTAAGTAGGCCCTAGCGCCTGTCATTCCCCGCTTTGTGTCCGTTTTAGGGGGAACAAAGTGCCTACTTATAAGTGAGAACATGCAATATTTGATTGTCTGTTTCTGTGTGAGCTTGATAAGGATAATGGCCTTCAGCTCCATCCATACTTCTTGATTTTTCTGTTTATCTTTTGACTTACAAATAGGATAGGTCAGGATTCAACTCTGTTGCTCTCACCCATTCCAGGTTGCCTTCCTTTCCCTACCCTCAACCTTCCTCCAACTTTGTTCTCTTTGGTCTTCTTTTTCATAATTATTTTGGCTGTTCTGTCCTTTGTATTTCCCTATGAACTTCAGTATCAGCTTATAAATTTGTATAAAAGCATCTGGTAAAATTTTGATTGGGATTGAATTAGGATATATAGTATTTTCTTTTAACCTATTATAGTCTTCAAGTTATATCAATTCACATGTAGCATAAGAACCTTATAGTAGTATACTTAAATTTCCCAGCTCCCAACCTTTGTGCTATTAGTGTCCTTTACATTTATATGTTATTAACAGCATGCAACATTGTTACATTTCTTATTTAGTCAGTGATTTTCTAAAAGAATTAAGTAATAAAAAATCTTAACGCTGGGTACAGTGGCTCACACCTGTAATCCCAGCCCTTTGGGAGGCCACAGTGGGAGGATCACTTGAGCCCAGAGTTTGAGACCAGCCTGGGCAACATGGAAAGACTCTATCTCTACAGAAAGCCAAAAAATGAGCCAAGGTGGCACCTGAGCTTGGTGTCATATGCCTATAGTCCCTGCTACTCGGGAAGCTGAGGCAGGCGGATCCCTTGAGCCCAGGAGGTTGAAGCTGCAGTGAACTGTGTTCACACCACTGCACTCCAGCCTACATGACAGAGCGAGATCCTATCTCATTAAAAAAAAAGAAGAAGAAGAAAGAAAAAAAGGGAAGAAAGAAAGAAAAAAGAAACTTATCTATTTATACATGTAAGTATTTCCTCATTCCTTTGTGTAGTTCTATACGTATTTCCATCTGTTACCGTTTTCCTTTTGCCTGAAAGAGTCAACCATGTCTTATGGCAAAGACCTGCTGGTGATGAACTCTTTCAGCTTTTTTGTTTTGTTTATTTAGAGATGAGGTTTCACTATGTTGTTCAGACTGGTCTCCAATTCCTGGGCTCAAGTGATCCTGCCTCAGCCTCCCAAGTTCTTTTGTATGTATAAAAATGTCTTTATCTCTTCTTTTTTTTTTTTTTTTGAGACAGAATCTTCCTCTGTTGCCCAGGCTGGAGTGCAGTGGCACAACCTCAGCTCACTGCAATCTCTGCCTCCTGGGTTCAAGCAATTCCCCCGCCTCAGCCTGTGAGTAGCTGGGATTACAGGTGTGCACCACCACACCTGGCTAATTTTTGTATTTTTTAGGAGAAACAGGGTTTTGCCATGTTGGCCAGACTGGTCTTGAACTGCTTACCTCAGGTGATCTGCCTGCTTCAGCCTCCCAAAATGCTGTGATAACAGGCGTGAACCACTGCGCCTGGCCTCACCTTCATTTTTGAAAGATATTTTTGCTGGGTAGAGAATTCTAAATGGACGGGTTTTTTTTTCTTTCATTCTTTTAAGATACTGCTCAACTTTCTTCTCACTTGCATTGTTTCTCAACAAAAATCTGTTGCCATCCCCATTTTGTTTCTCTGTATGTAACACTACTTTTCTGTAGCTACTTTTTATAATTTTTTCTTTATCATGAGTTTTGAGTAATTTGATTATAATGTGCCCTGGTAATGTTTTCTTCAAGTTTCTTATCAGCTTGGGATTTATTGAGCTTCTTGGATTTCTGGATTTATAGCTTTCATCAAGTTTGGACATGTCAGGCTGGGTGCAGTGGCTTATGCCTGTAATCCCAGCACTTTGGGAGGCTGGGGCGGGTGGATCTTTTTTACCCAAGAGTTCACAACCAGCCTGGGCAGTATGGCAAAACCCTGTCTCTTCAAAAAAAATACACACAAAAAAAATTAGCTGGACGTGGTGACACATGCTAGTAGTCCCAGCTACTAGGGAGGCTGAAGTGGGAGGATCACATGAGCCTGGGGAGGTCAAGGCTGCAGTGAGCTGTGATTGTGTCACAGCACTCCAGCCTGGGTGACAGAGTGAGACCTTGTCTCCCCCCTCCCACCCCCCCAAAAAAAAAGTTTGGACATTTTTCAACCATTATTTTGAAAGATTTTTTTTCTTTTTCTTGCTCTCATTTTTTCTTTTAGGGACTCCAATTACTCATGTATATTCAGGTGCTTGAAGTTGTCCTCTAGGTCACAGATGCTCTTTTAATTTTAAAATTCTTTTCTCTGTGTTTTATTTTGGATAGTTACTGTTGCCGGGCCTGTATCTCAGACATTGTACTTTTCATTTCTAGAAGTTCTGTTTGGTTTGTAGCTTATCATTTTAAACATATGGAATGCAGTTATAAATACCCTTCAGTGTCCTACTCTGTTAATTCTAACATCTGTATCAGTTCCACATCACTTTCAGTTGATTGATTACTGTTATTGTGGGTTGTGTTCTTCTGCCTTTTTGCATACCTGATAGTCTTTGTTATTTTACTTTTTTTTTTTTTAAGCTGTCTCCTACAGGAAGGAAACCTGGTAGTCTTTAATAAGATGCCATATATTATAAATTTTGCCTTGTGGTGTGCTACATATTTTTGTATTCCTATAAATGTTCTTGAACTTTGTTCAAGGATGTCATTGAGATATTTGGAATCAGTTTGATTCTTTCAGGTCTTACTTTTGTAGTTTGGTGGGTCTGGAGCAGTGTTCATTGCCTAAGACCTTCCAAAATAGTCTCCCCAATGCTGTGATGTATGTTTTCCCAAGTTAGCTGGTGGGAACAAGTGTTGTTCTCAGCCCTGTGTGAGCACCATATATTGTTCCCTTGAATCCTTTCGGATAGTTCTTTCCCCAGCCTTGAGGAATTGCTCACCTATTATATGCTGATCAGTCCTCTGCTGAATCATAAAGGATTTCCTTTGCAGCTCTCCAGGGTTCTCTAACCAGTAAACTGGCGCAGTCATTGGGTTCACCTCATTAGTTTCCTGTCTCTGGGGGATCACTGTGCTTCCTTGCCCAATGTCCAGTGCCTTCAGAACCATTGTTTCATAAATTTTGTCTGATTCTTTTGGTTGTTTTAGGCGAGTGGGTAAATCCAGTCCCTGTTTCTCCATCTTGGCTGGAATGGAAGTTGCTCCATTGTCTTTGTGTCTTTGCATTCAAACATGCTATCCAGAAATCTAATGTCAGTTGTATTCAAGATCCTTTGTATATAGCCTCTTTTTTCTTTTCTTCTTCTTCCTTTCTCTCTCTCTCTCTCTGGGCCTTTCTGGAATTTTTGAGAATATTCTTTTTTCTCTCCCAGTGTTTTGAAATTCCACAGTAATGGGCCTTGAAAGTGTTATGCTGGGTACTCCCTGTGGGCTGTTACAGGCTGGAGACTTGTGACTTGTGTCTTTTATTTTGGGGGAAATGTATTGTTTTATTTCCTTGACAGTTTTTTTTCTTTCATTTCTCTCTTCTTTCTTTCTGGAACTCCTGTGGTTAAATGTCAGGTTTCCTGGATTTATCCTCTAATGTTTTTGTCTTTGTTTGTTCCATTCTATTGTCTTTCATCTTTTTGTTCATTTCTTGGACATTTTCCTGACTTTCCCCCTTCACTACTTTCATTGGATTTTTTTTTTCTTTCAACTCCTATTTTAATTTCTAAGAAGTCTTGTCTTCACAATATTCCTTTGAAAGAATGCACATGGCTCTTCTTTCTTGGATGTAGAATTATCTTTTATGTCCATAAGGACATTAATTTTTCAAGTAATTCTCTGTGCATGGTTCTGATATGCATGGATTTCAGTCAACAGGTTAGTTAAATAACACCAGTCACCCAATAATATGATTCCAATTTTGGTGACTACGATGTATTAACTGTGAGTAATTGAATAAAGTACAAACTTCACTACTAGCTCTTCAGTCCACTTATCCCTGTGTAGAAAACAGATGCACATCCTGATCTGTCACCAATCAGGTCACTTCTTTCAGAGTCTGTGTGTCTGCACATTCATTATTCTATTCACTGAGACAGCAAAACATGTCATTATGTTGTCTCCTTGTTTCTCAGTGATAAACCCAGGCAACATTCTTTTCAAATGGATAATCAAAAAAGGAAATTGATCAACCAAGATGAAAGTGTGACAAGGAACCAATAAGTGATGATGTTGGAAGTAAAATTCAAATCAAAACACGTAGAATTATAAAGAAGAATTAGCTGACCATGGGAGTGTTGACACTGCTACCATTTGAGTTACTGTAAATCTGCAGCCAGAGGAACTTAACGAAGGGAACTTATCAGCGTAAATGAGGAAAGTGGTTGTGACAAAAAGGATGAAGATGTCCCAGAGGAAGTAACGGCAGCACAAAATTTCACATTAAAGGAGCTCACAGAGATACTTCACTACATTGAAAGCGCAAAGGATAACCCATTGGAAGCTGATTCAGACTTACAAAGGAGTATAACAGTTCACCCAGGCATAGAAGAAACACTCACTCCATATCATAAGTTACATGGCAAGAAGAAGGCACACACTGTTTAAACTACTCTGAATAAGGTTTTTTGTTTTTAACAAAAGCTCATACTTTATTCACATTTCCTTGCTTTTTACCTAATATCCTTTTTCTGTTTTAGTTTCAGGATCTCATCTAGGATACCACATTATATTTGACCATCGTATCTCCATAGGCTCCTTTAGACCACGATGGTTTCTCTGACTCTCCTTGTTTTTGATTACCTTGACAGTTTCAGGACAAAATTGGTCAGCTAATCTATGGAATATCCTCCAACTTGAGTTTGTCTGATATTTTTCTAGTGGTTAGACTAAGGTTATGGGTTTTGGATGGAAGACCTGTGATGAAGTGCCATCCTCATCACTTCACATCAGGGAACATGCTGTCAATATGATTTCTCACTTGTGATGTTAACCGTCATCACCTGGGTTGAGGTGGTGTTTGTGAGATCTCTCCACATGAAGTTACTGTTCTCCCTCTTTCCACACTTTGCTCTTTGAAAGGAAGTCACTGTACACTGCCCAAGCCTAAGTGGTGGGGAGTTGTGTTCCACCTCCTTGGGGGAGGAGTGTCTGGAATTCTTCTGAACAAGAGATTTGTCTCTTATTTATTGTTCAGTCATTGATCTATATCATTATATGGACACAAGTTTTATACAAATAAATAAAACACTTTAATTCCCAGTGGTTTCTGGTGTTTTAAATTGCAGTGTACTAAGTGTTATGGCTTTACTTTTGTTTGTTTGTTTCTCTATTTTAACCTGGAGTCAGAGACTTAGTAATGTTTTGACAAAATTTCTAAAGGTCACAGAAAATCCATTTTCTCTGATCTAAAGGTGAGTGGAGAACACCTTTAGAGTCCAAAGGATAACCCTTTGGAAGCTGATTCAAACTTAAAAAAGAGTACGAGTGTAGAATACTCACCTTTCAGTGGTCCAGATGTTTTTATGATCCTGTACTACATGCAAAGCAAGGACTGGCTGTAGTTTGCAAAGTTTCCTTTAGCTCCCTACTCTGTGCTTGTTTCCTCAGAGTTCTTTATTTCTGTCTGTATATTGGTCTGTTTTGGTTTTTGTCTGTCATGTTGGAAGCTTTATTTAAATATTTGGCTATTCTTGGCCATCCATTATTATTACTTTTTATTTTTTATTTTTTTTTTTTTTGAGACGGAGTCTTGCTCTGTTGGCAGGCTGGAGTGCACTGCCTCCCGGATTCAAGCAGTTCTCCTGCCTCAGCTCCCGAGTAGCTGGCATTACAGGTGCGCGCCACCACGCCTGGCTAAATTTTGTATTTTTAGTAGGGACAGGATTTCACCATGTTGGCCAGGATAGTCTCGATCTCTTGACTTCGTGATCCGCCCATCTCGGCCTCCCAAAGTGCTGGGATTACAGGCGTGAGCCACCGAACCCGGCCATCTATTATTTTTTAAGAATGAACTTAAAATTGTCGGCCAGGCATGGTGGCTCACACCTGTAATGCCAGCACTTTGGGAGGCTGAGGCAGGTGGATCACGAGGTCAGGAGATTGAGACCATCCTGGCTAACATAGTGAAACCCCATCTCTACTAAAATTAAAAAAAAAAAAAATTAACCAGGCGTGGTGGTGGGCGTCTATAGTCCCCACTACTCGGGAGGCTGAGGCAAGAGAATGGCATGAACCCGGGAGGCGGAGGTTGCAGTGAGGCGAGATCACGCCACTGCACTCCAACCTGGGCGACACAGCAAGATTCTGTNCCCAAAGTGCTGGGATTACAGGCGTGAGCCACCGAACCCGGCCATCTATTATTTTTTAAGAATGAACTTAAAATTGTCGGCCAGGCATGGTGGCTCACACCTGTAATGCCAGCACTTTGGGAGGCTGAGGCAGGTGGATCACGAGGTCAGGAGATTGAGACCATCCTGGCTAACATAGTGAAACCCCATCTCTACTAAAAATTAAAAAAAAAAAAAAATTAACCAGGCGTGGTGGTGGGCGTCTATAGTCCCCACTACTCGGGAGGCTGAGGCAAGAGAATGGCATGAACCCGGGAGGCGGAGGTTGCAGTGAGGCGAGATCACGCCACTGCACTCCAACCTGGGCGACACAGCAAGATTCTGTCTCAAAAAAAAAAAAAAAAAATGAGTGAACTAAAAATTGATGAGAAACTCAGTGTGGAGACAATCTTATTGTTGTTGGTCTTTCTGTGTAGGATGATGAGGTGAAAAGTTGGCTTTATAATTAATCTGTCTTTTCTCTGAGGCTGATTCAGTTCCTTTATGGCTTATGCTTCTTGTATCTACATAAGAACTCTGCCTAAATAAAGTCACAAGATTTTCTTATATTTTAAGCAGTTTTCATTATTCTTAGTTTTATTTTAGATATATGATCTATTTCAAGTTAATTTTTATATATGGTATGAGGCATGGGTATGAGTTTATTTTTTGCATATAGATATCCAATTATTCCAGCACTATTTTATGAAAAGCAAATTACTGAATTATAACTCCTTAGTCAAAAATCATTTGGTCATATACATGTGGCTCTATTTCTGGACACTATTCTATTTCATTGATCTATATGTCTGTTCTTTCACCAATACCATACTGTCTTGATTACTGTAGCTTTGTAGTGAGTCTTGAAATCAAATAGTGTACCCTTTAATCTTGTCTTTTTTATATAAAAGTGTATTCACTTTCCCATAAAAATTTTAGTCGAGTTTGTCAGTTTCTACAAAAAGCCTGCTAGCTCTTTGATTGGAATTGTATTGAACCTGTAGACCATTTTAAGGAGAATTAACATCTTAACTACATAGAGACTTCCAACCCATGAATGTAGTATATCTTTTCACTTACTTAGGCTTTCTTTGATTTCTCTCATCAATGTATTAGAGTTTTCAGCATACAAATTTTGCACGTGCTATACTGGAGTTGTCCCTTAGTATTTTACATTTTGATCTGTTGTAAGTCATATGTTTTTAAAGCTCCATTTCCAGTCATTTATTGCTAATATAAAGAAATATAATAGTCTTTTTATTTTGACCTTATATTCTTAGACCTTCCTTACTTATTCACTTATCAGTTCTAATAATTTATTGTAGAGTATTGGGTATTTTTTGTTTAAGAAATCATATCTACAAATAAAGACATTTGCGTTTATCTCCTCACTACAAATTTTCCCATACACATTTTCTTTCTCTTGCCTTTATCGCTCTGGCTAGGGCCTCTAGTACATTGTTGAATAGAAGTTGTGAGAGCTGACATCTTTGTCTTGTTCCTGATCTTAGGAGGAGAGCTTTCAATCTTTCAGTGTTAAATATGATTCTAGCTGTAAGGATTCAGTTTTTTTAGAGATTGATTCTCTGATTTTCAGCTTGGGGGATACAAGCCTAACTGCTGTGTTCTGGGTACAGATTGGCAGAAGGGAGCTGGAGCCCTCACTCCTTGGTATGTGGGGGATGGCTACCCCATTTTGTCAGCTCATATCGCCTCACTCCCACTCTTCACCATTGTGCCTGGTGCCACTGAGCCTGCAGAGATCGCTTTCACCCGGGTCTAAACCTCCTTTCTAGCTCCTACTGGCCTGGGGTAATGCCAGTCCCCTGGCTTCACTGGGAAGGGGGATCCTGTTACAGACTTGCTCCCTCCTGACATGGCTGCAGTCCTTATCACCTGCTCGTTTTAGGAATCTATGGCCTGGTTGTGCTGAGATTTTGCAGGACTCTATTGGGTAAATCTGCCTGTTGTAGAACACTTAAGATTTCTGTTTCTGCCACTATGCAGAGCTCTTTGCCACTCTTCTCCCTGCTTTTCCTCTACAAAGAGAGTGCCTGCAAGGTGAGCTGATACCCCATTCTCTGATGCTGCCTCTCCTCTTCTCTTTTCCTCTGTAGGTGTTATCTTCTCTTTGCAGTTAAATAGTGTGTTCGATCGGTCATGTTTAACTTCCTGGAAATTTTTAAAAAGTAGTTTATTTGCTGAAATAGTTGGCCTTTTGGTATGCAGGGATGATGTTTTGTTTTTCTTATAGCCTTGATTATGTTGCTAATTTGATTAGTAAGTCCTTTCATTGAAGTCAAAAGGTAAATTTTAGTACAAAAGTAAATTTCATCCTAGCCTCTGAAAATTTCAGATGTTCTAAATTCAGGTCCAACTAATTGTATACTGATTATATATTTTACATTTAGAAATTATTAATGTAATATCTTTCATGTTTGCATCAGTTAATCTTTTCTATGTTAAAGCAAGTTGACAGTAGGGGATTGTTTGAAATATTCAAAACAGGTTCTTGTGAAAAGTATTTCTTATTGAATGCCATTGATTCTTTGTAATGTTGAACCAGTTTTTCTCTTAAGCCTCATATTCACAAATAAGCTTTATGTCTAGGATGGAGCACATACAATGCTTTCATGTTTTCTCTCTCTCTCTCCCCCCTCTCACACATACACATACACACACACACACACGTACACCTATTCCACAAGAGATGTCCTTTATTACCAGACAGCTACCATTCAGACCTTATTTAATGTTAATTTTATTTTTAGACTCTTTTTTTTTTTTTGAGACAGAGTCTTACTCTGTCCCCCAGGCTGGAGTACAATGGCGCAATCTTGGCTCACTGCAACCTCCGCCTCCCGGGTTCGAGCAATTCTCCTGCCTCAGCCTCCCGAGTAGCTGGGATTACAGGCCGTGCATCACAATGCCCAGCTGTTTTTTGTGTGTTTAGTAGAGACAAGGTTTTGCCATGTTAGGCAGGGCTGGTCTCGAACTCCTGACCTCAAGTGATCTGCCCACCTCGGCCTCCCAAAGTGCAGGGATTACAGGTGTGAGCCACTGTGCCTGGCCCCAAGACTCAAATTCTTTATTAGAAATAAGAATTCTGGTTTATCAGTGATCTCCGAGGGTTTGGCTTCCGAACTGAGCATAGGTTGTCCAACATCTTCCCCTCTCCCGCCTAAATTGAGCCCCAAACACAGAAACAGTCATGCTCATGAAATTCAAATTCACTGTGAGAGTTTGTGAACACAATAAAAAGGCATTTCTAGCTCCCACTTACCGGATCTCTCCAGTTCATTTTGCTGTGTGAAGTAGTTTGCACGGTGGGACATTCCCTCAATCCCTTAGGTACATCTAGTAGGGAATGTGCTTTCATTCAGCCTAGCAGGAGAAGCTGCCCATGCACTGGAATGTAAACTATGTTAATAGTATTTCTAATTCAGGATGAAATAAGCAGTTTGTTGTTTGTCACTTGCATTATTGCTTTTAAGGAGGTAGCTTTCACTTATCCATTCAGCAAACCTTGGCCAAGGACTTACTCTGTGCCAGGCCCTGTGCCAGGTACGGAGAGCACAAGCAGTTAAGAGCCTGCTCTCATGGAACGTACATTCTGGTGGCAGAGAGAGAGAATAGATAAGTAAGGACATAAATGAGAAGCAAGGCAGAGGCAAGTAGGAGGAGGAAAATAAAACAGGGCAAAGGAATGAATGTGACAAGGTAAGGGGCTATTTGGACTCCTCCGCGGAGGTTGGGGGGTGGTCTCTTTTCAGTTGAGACTGGCACAGTGAGGAGAGCTGGCCCTAGGAAGATGGGAGTTCATAAAGCAGTGCCAAGAACATTGAACTTGGAGTGCAATCTCAGACCTGCCCAGCAGCAGTACCTGGGGGAGGTCATTTACCCTGAAGATGAGGTTTCTTGTCTGCAAAATGGGAGTGTACACGTGTCCAGCTTCAAAGGGTCATATACAGTTACCAAATAAGAGAATGTTGTAAACAGCAACTCTTTAAAATGAAAGGGGACTGTTATTTTATACAGCAGCATGAACGTTCCAGCCAACTAAAGGACTTTTTCTACCTGTCTTTAAGACTTACTGTAGGCCAGGCATGGTCGTTCACGCCTGTAATACCGGCACTTTGGGAGGCCAAGGAGGGAGGATTAGTTGAACCCAGAAGTTCAAAACCAGCCTGAGGCAACATAGCAAGACACCCCCATCCTTACAAAAAAAATTAAAAATTAGTTAGGTGTGGTAGTACATGCCTGTAGTCCCAGCTACTCAGGAGGTATAGGTGGGAGGATCACTTGAGCCTGGGAGGTTGAGGCTGCAGTGAGCTGTGATTGCACCACTGCACTCTGGCCCAGGCGACAGAGTCAGACCCCATCGGTTTTAAAAAAAAAAAAAAAAAAACTGTAAAACTGTAGTAATACAGTGTGGGGCTGGGTAAGGAAAGACAGATAGCAAAACAGAATAGAGAGTCCAAGAATACAACCACATATGTGTGATCAGTTGATTTCCCATATTTTTTCTATGCAGGAATTCCTTCTTGGCATTTAGAGACATTTGACTCTTATTCCAAATTGTGAGAAAAATGAGTCAAGAAATCAGGAAAAGGAAAAATTCTGCAAGAATTAAAATTTTAACAGCCAACATGGGCATTACTAGTTTAAAGGAATTATCCAGCATCAGGTGAAAGGCAAGAGCACAGTCAGCGACACACAGAGTCATAGATTAAGGTCATCATTTCAGAACCAGGACAGCAACATGTAGGAGAGAAGGGGTCACAGTCCAATCAAGTCATTCTTGCTTGTCATTGTCACCATATTGCAAGTGTGTGTTTATGGCCTTGCCTGCTATTAATAGTGAGTCATTCTTCTCAGTAAAAATCTATTGAGTTATGCACGTGAGTACACTTTACCAAATCCTGCAAGTTTTGTTGGAAGATGTAAGTTTTGGCAGCAGCCCTGAAGTTGGTAGCTTTGAAGCATGATTCCTGTGTAGTGCTGTTAACCTTGCTAGGATAGCCAAATGTTACATTATCTTCATAGAATCCAGTAATGTTCACTGGTGTTTTCCAATGTTTGAATATTTAATGTAGGCTACAGTTCTTTGTAAATACTTTTACAGGAGAAATGTAAAGAGAAGATGTGTGAATATGATTGTGGAATACTCTTAGTGTGAAATCAGCTGATATAAAATTTGAATTAGGAAAAGCAAAATCAAGGCAAAATCAAAGGCAAGCAGACAAAATATTTTCAACACTAGGAAAGGAATTGGGCTTATATGAAGCCATATGTAGTCGAAATCCCAACTGCAATTTGCTTTGGACACACTGAAGAGTTTGACCAACTCTTGACCAATGTTCAGCATAACATGGAAGAAGCTTTTCTACATTTGGAATATTTTTCACAAAACAAATATTAATTAATGCTTGTGTGTTTTAAAGATCATTTAAGAATAACTTTTAAATATTTGTGGCATCTTTCAATTTTTAAATGATATTTATTTGGCATTCATTTGGTGCTACGGTTTTTTTTTTTTTTTTTTGGGGGGGGGGTGGTGGTGGTGATGGTGGTGCTACGGTGTTTTTAATGTTTTCTGTTAACAAATGTCTATATCAGGTAGAGGTTATTTTTACATGTTACTGAAATACATGCTTTTCTCACAGTATATTCGTTCATAATAACCTGTGCATATATTATTATATCTTTGTAGAACTAACCCCTGAAGCTTTCAGTGTAACTGTATCACATAAAAGTGATTTGCTATTTATAACTCATTATTCAACAATGTATAACAGTGCTATGAAAAATGCAGAATATTTTATGATTTGGGAATTCTGAATTTCTCATTTCTGAATCTCGAAGCTAATGACTGTTGAGAATTTGGAAAAAACAAAAATTCCTGACAGAGATGCTGCTAATCCAGTAGCCGAAGGAAGGTTTTGTCTACATACAGTACTGAAACAACTGGGTAACTATGCCAAAAACCACATTTCTGTTCTTATGTTACACCACATTTAAAATGAACTTGAAGCGACTCATAGAACTAAATGGAAGAGCTAAAATGATAACCACTGATAGAAGAAAAAAATGAAAGGAAATCTTAGTATCTTGCATTAGGCAAAGATTTCTTAGATATGACCACAAAAGCATGAGCCATAAAAGAAAAATGTTGATAAATTGGACTAAATCAGAATTAAAGATTCTTTTCTTCAAAAGATACTATTAAGAAACTGAAGAGAAGGTACACACTGTGGAAAAAAAATTTCTTTTCCTTTTTTTCTTTTAAATAGAGGTGGGGATTCACCATGTTGCCCAGGCTGGTCTTGAACTCCTGAGCTCAAGCGATCTACCCACCTTGGCCTTCCAAAGTGCTAGGATTACAGGCATGAGCCATCACGCCGGGCCAAAAATTTTCAAACTGCAGATCTAATAAAGTAGTTGTATCTACATACAAAATAGTTGTATCATGATCATATGTACTCTTACAATACAGACTCGGCAATTCAGAAAACCACCCCGTTTTTTGAAAAGGGGGATGGGGTCAAAACATTTCAACAGATTCTTCAAAAAAGATACACAGATGGCCAATAAATAGTTTGGCAGTTTTCTGTAAAGTTAAACATAAATTGCAAACATATTTGTATATATCACCCAGAAATCCTTCTAGGTATTTATCTTTGAAAATAAAACTTGTGTTTGTAATAATAAAAGCTAGCTTTTACCGAAATGTTCATACCAGCATTATTTATGATGACAAAAACTTGGAAGCAGCCCAAAGGTCCATCAACTGGTAAATGAATAAATTGTGATCCAGCCATACTATGAAATAAAGTACTAGTACTAACAGCCGTGTAGCTGACTCTCAAAGTATTATGCTAAGTGAAAAGAATCAAACAAAAGACTAAATATTGTGTGATTTCATTCACATGAACTTCTGGAAAAGGCAAAACTACATAAATAGGGCTGTAAACAGATGAATGGTTGCTGTGACAACGTGGATTGAGTACAGAGTGACACGAGGAATCTTTTTAGGGAAAGGGCATTGTTCTATGTCTCAATTGTAGTAATAGTTACATGGTTATAAGCAATTCCCAAAGTTAACCAAACTGTACATTTAAAATAAGTGAATTCCATTACATGTAAATAATACCCTAATTTAAAATGGGGAAGATGTTCATATGGCAGCTAGATTTTTGTTACAGTTTTATGGAAAAAGGTATTTGTAGGGGTTTGAAAATATGGTCTTTCCATAAGCAAACATTTTTTTCTACTAAAAGGAAAAAGTTACTGGAGATGTTCACCCTTGTGGAATTTGATGGATAGTTAGCTTTTAACAAAACACTAATCAAAGTTTAATGTTCAATTTTAGCATACCAAGCTGTGTCTGTGACATTTTATTTTTTAATTAATCACCACTTCTTACAGTGGATTTAAATGTCCATTTCGTATTCATTATAAACTAGCTCACTTTGTACATTATAAATCTGTATGTAGGCTGGGCGCGGTGGCTCAAGCCTGTAATCCCAGCACTTTGGGAGGCCGAGACGGGCGGATCACGAGGTCAGGAGATCAAGACCATCCTGGCTAACACGGTGAAACCCCGTTTCTACTAAAAAACACAAAAAAACTAGCCGGGCGAAGTAGCGGGCGCCTGTAGTCCCAGCTACTCGGGAGGCTGAGGCAGGAGAATGGCGTAAACCCGGGAGGCGGAGCTTGCAGTGAGCTGAGATCCGGTCACTGCACTCCAGCCTGGGCGACAGAGCGAGACTCCGTCTCAAAATAAATAAATAAATAAATAAATCTGTGTGTAAAATGAGGCCATACAAATGGGAGATTGTTTTGCCTCTCATTTTACCTTTTGACATTTAAAATCAGTTAATAAAAGAATGCCTCATCAACATGCAGATATTGAGAGTGCTACACACACGAGTGCACACACACGTGTGCACAGCAGTACCTTCCAAATATATAATCATATTTATAAAGGCAGTGTTACATATATCTGGTTTTTAATGTATAATTAAAACTATTTTTTATTTAAAACTGCCGTAGTTAAGTTATATGAGATATAATCACAGCTTTTATTTTTATTAGAGGATGGCAGGTCTTACATATATATAGAAACATTATATGAAAAACTAATTCCACATATATCTGAGAGCTTTCTCAGGCAGGATGCCCAATAACCATTAACCTCTCCTAGGAAGCAAAAGACTTATTTGAGAGCAGAAACTACAGATTAGCAATTAAGAAATATGCTGTATGCCGTGTGCAGTGGCTCACGCCTGTAATCCCAGCACTTTGGGAGGCCAAGGCAGGCGGATCTCCTGAGGTCAGGATTTCAAGACCAGCCTGGCCAACGTGGTGAAACCCAGTTTCTACTAAAAATACAAAAATTAGCTGGGAGGCTGAGGCACGAGAATCACTTGAACCGGGGAGATGGAGGTTACAGTGTACCAAGATTGCACCACTGCACTCCAGCCTGGGTAACAGAGCAAGACTCTGTCCCTAAATAAATAAATAAATAAATAAATAAATAAATTTGTAAATTAATTGAGAAACTGTTCAGGAAAATTATTTGTAAACGTAAATGTTACATAGAAACAAGAACCCTGCAGAAGCACATCTGGCGGAGTCCCTGTTGCATAGCAGTCAGTTGTTTATGGAGAGGAGCATTACAGATGCATGGGTCTTGTTGGCCAAAAATACCATAATAACCTGTGGTTAGGACACAACCAGTGTATTCTAGTACGTGCCTTCAAAATCATTGCTTGCAGTTAATGCTAAAATGAATCAATCTCTATGTCCATAGAATAGCCACATGATGTTGAGATATGAAGTGGTTGTTGTTGTTGTTGTTGTTTGGGACAGGGTCTCTGTCACCCAGGCTGGAGTGCAGTGGGATGGTCATGGCTCACTGAAACCTCAAACTCCCAGACTCAAGCAGTCCTCCTACCTCAGCCTCCCAAATAGGTGGGACTACAGGCATGTCACCACTGTACCTGGCTAATTTTTTATTTTTTAATTTTTTTTGGAGATGGGGTTTTGCCACATTGCCCAGGCTGGTCTTTAACTCCTGGGCTGAAGCAATCCTACTTTGGCCTCCCTAACTGTTGGGATTACAAGTGTGAACCACCACACCTGGCCAAGATAGGAGTTTTGACCAAACCATACTCCTATAAAGACACAGAAAATTAACATCACCCCGGAAAGTTCCCTCATGTTCCACCAGCCAATCCCTGCCTACCGTCCCATACCCGTCATTTTTCTGAATTTTTTTCTCTGAAGATTAGCCTTTTCTGGAATTTCATATAAATGGGTTTATAAAATATCCACCCTTTCCTGTGAAGGCTTTATTCACTTCGAATGTTTCAGATACATCTGTGTTGTTGGAGTTAACAGTAATTCATGTTTTAATTGCTGAATTATATTTCATTGTATGAATATAGCCCAGTTTGTCCATTCTCCTGTTGATGCACTGCTCCTAGTTTCGGTTTGTTATAAAAAATAAGATGAACGAGTTAAAGTCCTCTTGAGACAGACAAGCAGAGTGTTATGGGAAGCATGGAAAGGAAAGAACAGTAAACAGGGACTGGGAACATTCCTGGAGGAGAGTGATGTTGAGCAGGAGGAGATGGGCAGTAGGGTCTTAGGATGAACGGTAACATTGAAATGGGCAGTGTGGGATGTATTTGGGCTGATAAACTTCTGGTGGGATGATGGGCATGTGGGAGAGTATGGACAATGGACTTTGTTAGGTAAACCTATATAGTTTCTGCAGCTTGGCTGCCTAGTGAGAAGATAGGCCAGGAAAGCAGATTGGGACCCAGATGATAGAGGATCCTGGATGATGTGCCAAGCAATTTAAATTTAGGTTTATAGTGGAGAGTTGGAGTTCTTCTTTCCCTTCCCTCTCCTTGTCTTACGTATTGATGTAGACTCATGGATTCCTTTTTTTTTTTTTCAATGATTCAGAATTTATTACTGCCCCCTAATAAATTAGAGGGCATACATTGTCTCAGATTTTCCCAGTGGGAGTCCTTTCCGTTCAAGCTGGTTCCTATTTCCCTGTGACATGCCTAAAAGTTTTTTACTTTTTGGTATTGCAAAATATTTTAGACTCATTTTATAATTTATCTCCCTTGAGCCTGGAATCAGCCACTTATTTGAGGAGCCCTGGTTCCTTTTGGTAGGGTATTAGAAACTAAGATCTGGACAGTAGATATGCCCATTGCTACTGTGGTGTCTGTGTTTCTATGTCCTTTCTGTAGACAGAGCTGGGAATTTTGTGCCTGGATAGATACAATTATCTATCCCTGAATAAATATACGTGTATATATATGTGCATGTATACGTAAATATGAACACATATACACATACTTATTTTAGAAATCACAAGCCCAAACCCGTATCTCCAATTTCAGTCTATCCTCAAAGGGTTCTTCCTTATCTTCCCTTATTCTAATATGTTTATGTCTGTCTTCCAGAAGCATCAGCACATTTACTGATTTACCCAATGCTATCATGCAGCTAAGTGTTTTCAGAATTGCTTCACTCATTCTACTACAGAAGCAAACCTACTAAAGGGTTCAGGATTTGTTTGCAATTCTCTCCCACACCGTATTCAAGATTGGGCATACCAGGTTCATAAGTTGTTCTTTTGCACTTTGCCTTTTGCACATATTTTACTGGAAATCATTCCATAATCATTTTCGGTTCTTTGAGATCTTTCTTTTTGGTAACTGCTTAGTAGTTCATTGATTGTATGTGCTGTTTTGTATTCAACCAGTTTTTGATGCTTAAACATTTAGGTACTTTGCGGTATTTTGCAGTTCCAAATAATGCTGTAATGAATAACTTGTACATACATATTTTTGCATTGTAGGAGGTATATCTTCTAAATTCCTGGAAGTGTATGCAGTTTTGTTAGATACTGCCACATTCCTTCCATAAGAATAAGTCGTGCTGTTTTGCATTTGTACCAGTAATGTGAGAAAGGACCCATTTCCCCAGTTTACTAATGGAGTATATTATCAAGCTTTTGAAGGTTTTTGCCAGTCTAAAAACCTAGTGGATGAGAAGTGATATTTCAGTGTTTTTATTTTGCATTATGAATGGAGTTGAACATCTTTTCATGTGTTTAAGGAGCGTGTGTAATGAGCTGTTTATTCATAGTTTTTTCAGTGTTCTATAGGACTTTTGGTCTTTCTTTTTCTCTTCAAGTTTGAGTTATAATTTGTTAGAGACATTAACCCTTTATCGGTGATACAGGTTGCAAATATTTCCTCCTGGTTTGTCATTTGTCTTTGCTGATGTTATTTATTGCCCTGCAAAAGATGTTTACATCTATGAGGTCACATTCATAAATCCTTTATTATGTGTGGATTGTGAGACATGACAAGAAAACCTTTTTCTACACCTAGATTTTGGAGGCATTCACCCATGTTTTCTTTTAGTACCTGTAAAGTTTCCGTTTTTGCATTTAGATATCTAATCCATTAGGCATTTATTCTTTCATACGGTGTGAGGAATGGTTCTAATGTTATCCTTTTCTGCTTGTCCCAACACCATTATTTTAAAGTCCATATATGCCCCAGTATTTAGAGATACCACTGTTATACAGTAGATTTCTATGTACAGTTGGGGCTATTTCTAGACTTTGTATTTCACAGAGTATTTTTAATGCCCGTGGTTCTAGCTGAGTTTTCATTAAACATTTATGTATGTCTCAGAGGCTACCAGGTTCCTGAATTTACAATGCAAAAGAACTTTTAGGCCTCTTCCCCTTTCGTGATGGAAGAACCCTTATTATCTTCTTATACTTTCTGAATTTTCTAAATTTTCTGAAATCAGCCAAACTTTTTCTAGTCTTTAAAAAATCTTCTTAGGCCGGGCGCGGTGGCTCAAGCTTGTAATCCCAGCACTTTGGGAGGCCGAGATGGGCGGATCATAAGGTCAGGAGATCGAGACCATCCTGGCTAACACGGTGAAACCCCGTCTCTACCAAAAAAATACAAAAAACTAGCCGGGCGAGGTGGCGGCGCCTGTAGTCCCAGCTACTTTACAGA
>NW_016828387.1:348090-351496 GCF_001698545.2 Rhinopithecus bieti | reverse complement strand
ATCTTCTTAAAGGTATTATCAGTTTTAAACAGGAAACTTTAGCATGCATTTTAACAGCCCCACCCAAAACATTACCATTAATACCCTCACTTTTTTTCATAGTCCCTCAATTAAAAGAGATGTTTCAGAAAGCTGTCTATAATAGACATGAAAAAGAGGACAAATGAAAGGCTAGCCAGCCAGTCATAGGAGGATGAGTGCTCCAGCCTCTTCTGCTTCCCATGCCTTAGAGAACCACCAGGAAGGCAGTGTGTTCTCCTCCGTCCCCTGAGTGTACTGTCAAGTGCAGTTGGCAGATTCAGGGAAGATGTTGAGTGCAGGAGTAATGTGGAGGAACTTGAATATTTAGGGAGCCAGAGTTCTTTATATAGAACATTTTAAACTATTCATCTCCTGGCTGGGCATGGTGGCTCACACGTGTAATCCCAGCACTTTGGGAGGCCAAGGCGGGCAGATCACTTGAGGTCCATCATTCAAGACCAGCTTGGCCAACATGGCGAAACCTCACCTCTACTAAAAATACAAAAATTAGCAGAGGCTGGGCGTGGTGACTCAAGCCTATAATCCCAGCACTTTGGGAGGCCGAAGCGGGCATATCACGAAGTCGGGAGTTCGAGACCAGCCTGGCCAACGTGGTGAAACCCTGTCTCTACTAAAAATACAAAAATTAGCTGGGCTTCGTGGCACATGTCTGTAATCCTAGCTACTCAGGAGGCTGAGGCAGGAGAATCGCTTGAACCCAGGGGCCAGAGGTTGCAGTGAGCTGAGATTGTGCCACTGCACCCCAGCCTAGGGGACAGAGTGAGACTCTGTCTCAGGAAAAAAAAAAAAAAATTACCCAGCTACTTGGGAGGGTGAGGCAGGAGAATCACTTGAACCCGGGAGACGGAGGCTACAGTGAGCCAAGATTGCACCACTGCACTCCAGCCTAGGTGACAGAGCAAAACCGTGTCTCAGAAATAATTAGATAGATAGATAGATAGATAGATAGATAGATAGATAGATAGATAGATAGATAAAATTTAAAAGCACCCACCTCCTAGGAAAAGCTGATAGGATCATTTTATCTCTCTCACTCCCCACCCTCCCCGTGTGCTTGAATGGCATCTCCTAAATAGAATGCCTTGAATGTATTTGGGGCTTTTCATAACTTGGGGGCTATAATAAAAAAATCTCTAAGACCCATTTAGAGGAGAAAGGACTCACTGGCTATGTGGATACGGTTTTTATCTAGTTATATTTCAGGGAACATTTTCTTAAGGAAAAATCAGGACACATAATCTGATTTAATTCAATATGTCAAATCCTATAAAGCTTTCAAAATGAAACCAGATTTAATTATACATTTAACAAGTCATCTTTTTGGAAAGGAAGAGGATTACATGAAGGTGGGGTATGCTCTGTAACTGTATCCAAATTTTAAGCAGTGGGATAGCAAACTGATTGAAGAATTCTGCAGTTCTGTTGTTTATCCATTAGGCAGTCATGAAGGGAATACTCCTATCTTCTGATTTAATGTAATCAAAACTATTATTTAGTTATAGTGTCTCTACTATTCTATTCTACTATTCCGTTACAATAGTTTTATCAAAATAGAAACTAGGAACTTTACAAATTTGTTCTTGAGCACTCGGATCACCTTAGATTTGTATATATCTATTTAGAAGCATAATTTAGGACTTTTTTCTGAATAAGCTTGTTATAGGTAAACTTTCAGACTTCAGTTCATAATAAGGTCTTTAATTTTTACACAGAGGCAGCAGCTACCCATGTTGTTGATGGCTGGCTGAGTGTTAATAGAATTAAGAGTATTAAAATATTTTTATAGACAAGTCTTCCTGTAACTCTCAGCACCTTTCATGTTGTTCCACTTTTTGCATTTCAGTTTTACAGCTCCCAGCACAGTAGGAAAGAGAAATTTGAGTCCTAGTCAAGAGGAAGCTGGCCTGGAGGACGGAGTGTCGGGGGAGATTTCCGACGCTGAGCTTGAGCAGACTGACTCCTGTGCAGAGCCCCTCTCAGAGGGAAGGAAAAAGGCCAAGAAATTAAAAAGAATGAAGAAGGAACTTTCTCCAGCAGGTTTGTATTAGATCTTGCTGAAGGCTGTGGACTCTTTAAATGCTCTAGAAACTCCTATTTTAGGGGAGAAATTATAGCAAGGCTTCACTTGGTGGCAAAGCCCATGTAGTCTTCCACCAGAGCAGATATTTTTAGGATCAATTTAATTTAATTTGAGGAATCCTAAAAAGCTCTGGCTCGGGTAGCATAAGGCCTGGGGGGTCTCCTTGTTAAAGATGGCTAGTCTATTTTGGTAATCTCTCTCTCCTCCGTGGTGTAGAGATTTTGCTGATGTGTTTAAAGCAGCCTCAGTATTTAAAATGTGCATTTAAATGTGTGCTGAGGCCCCTCCTACATGTTATTTTCAGTAGCAGAGTTTTCACTGTTTCCAGCAAAACCCCCAGGCAACCTGGATTTCTCTCCTAAGCAGAATTATATAAGAAGCAAACGAAACAGGAAATTAGCACCTGTTGAGAGTCTACTACATGCTAGATGCTGTAGTAGGAGCCATTTCTCTCCTTATTTCATCATCCTTATTTGATGAAGCAGATGCCTGGGCTCAGGGAGGCCAAGTGTGCGGGGCCATGCTGCTCTTAAGAAGCACAGCCGAAAGGCAGACCCAGGCCCGCCTGAGCTGAATCCCATGTCCTCTCCAACCCGCAGATGTGCCTCACTCAGCCCTTCATGCACACATGCCACACAGGGCCAGAGCAAGAGGCCAGAAGGGCATCTTGTCAGTCAGCACATGGAAAAGGCCATTCCCTGCTGCTGGGGGTGGTCCAGCAAGGCAGCAGTCACAGTGACAGTTATTATAGCCACTGCTTATTGAGTGCTTACTACTGGGGCCAGGACAATGCTTAATGTGTAACAGAAATTATTTCATTTAAATCCTTGAGATAGTCATCATTATCCATTTTACAGTTAAGAAAACGGAGGCCCAAAGGGTTGTGTGAGTTACCCAAAGTCCCAGAGCCATTAAGTCTGTCCTGCAAAAAAGCCGGTGAGGCCAGGCTTGGTAGCTCATGCCTGTAATCCCAGCACTTTGGGAAGCCAAGACGGGTGGATCACTTGAGGTCAGGAGTTCAAGACCCGCATGGCCAACATGGCAAAACCACGTCTCTACTAAAAATACAAAAATTAGCCAGGTGGCCAGGCGCGGTGGCTCAAGCCTGTAATCCCAGCACTTTGGGAGGCCGAGACGGGCGGATCACGAGGTCAGAAGATCGAGACCATCCTGGCTAACACGGTGAAACCCCGTCTCTACTAAAAAATACAAAAAACTAGCCGGGCGAGGTGGCGGGCGCCTGTAGTCCCAGCTACTCGGGAGGCTGAGGCAGGAGAATGGCGT
>NW_016828387.1:339421-345781 GCF_001698545.2 Rhinopithecus bieti | reverse complement strand
AAAAAAAAAAAAAAAAAAAAAAAAAAAAAAAAAAAAAAAAAAAAATTAGCCAGGTATAGTGGTGTGTGCCTGTAGTCCCAGGTACTTAGGAGACTGAAGTAAGGGGACTCCCTAAGCCCAGGGAGGTCAAGGCTACAGTGAGCCAAGATTACACCACTGCACTCCATCCTGAGCAACAGAGTGAGACCCTGTCTCACATACACACACAAAAGAAAGCCAGTGCTTTTAACCAAGGTTATGTGTTGAGAGACACTGACCCAGACACAATTATAATCATTCTCCTTTGTCTCACATCGTGACAGTTGTCACGGTTAGCAGAACTAACAATCAAATCAAAGGAAAGTAGTAGTCAAGCGGTGGAACTTGATTCATACCCAAGCTATGAAATCACTGTTTTAATTAATCCACTTTTGCATGTGGCCCGATCTGACTGTGGGGAGTTTTCTGAATCTCATTGATATTAATGAAAACAGACAAGTGGCAAACATGTCACATATGCTTTTTATACATTATGCTGAAACTGAATTTCAACAGAAAACTTAAACTCGTGTTTGAAGCCTGGATTGGATGTTTTAGCTGTCTCCTTGACTCTGGGTGTCTCTCTTTACTTACCTCCACTCCTTTCCCTGAATTAACTATTGGAGGGGGCCAGGCATGGTAGCTTAGAACGATAACCCTACCACTCTGGGAAGCTGCGGCAGGAGGATGGCTTGAGCCCAGAAGTTTTGATACCAGCCTGGGCAATATAGTGAGACCTTGTCTCTACAAAAAAAAAAAAAAATTAAATATTAGCTGCACGGGCCTGTAGTCCCAGCTACTCAAGAGGCTGAATCAGGAGGATCACTTGAGCCCAGGAGTTTTGACTGCAATGAGCTATGATCGCATCACTGTACTCCAACTTGGGGGACACAGCGAGACCTTGTCTCAAGAAAAAAAAGAAAGAAAAAGTATTGGAGAAGTTTTTAATCTGTAACATCCTTAGTCTTCAAATTTGAGACCTTTATTACCACTGTCATGTTTCATGTGCTCACCAAATGTTAAAATAATAAATCTCAGCATGATTTCTAGAGATCATACTGAGCAGAATTTAGAGGGGCAGGAGGGTTTCCCCTCTTGTATTCCTGTCCTTCATATCTGTCTCTTCTGGATTTTTTTAGTTTATTACTTCTCAGGGACAAGCTTTTCGTTTTTCCCCTCTATATCATCATAATCTGAAAAATATTTAAATTAAAATAACTAATAATAGACGGCATTAATAGATTAGTTCCTTTTATAGCTTTCATCGTTTTAAGTGAAAACTTTCTATAAGTTATTTAGGGTTTTGAATTTATAATACTGTAATTAAAATAGGGGTTTTTTTCCTCCCATTGACAGTAAAGCTGTCACTGCCACAAGATTTGAGCTAAAAAAAAAAAAAAAATTGTAGATTTTGTACTTCTTTGTCAGCGCTACCAAAAAAAAGAGAGAGAGAGAAAGAGACATCTTGACAACTTTTAATTGAATCAGAGAACTTGAGTGAATCGAGCTTTCTTCTGGAGCACCATTCATCGAGCAAGACCCCTGACAGTGCTAGGTGGAAACTTAATGGATCCTTTCCACCTGGTTTGTTTTCAGTGTTTAATCCTATTAGTATCAGCAGGATGTAGGTCAGGATATCAGGTGCGGAACCTGTGGAATCAACCAATTTGGCTTGCTCATTTACTTTAATAAGGTCCCATAATGAGTGCGAGTACAAAGTTCAAGCCCTGTTAAGGGGCTGCATTAAACTCTCAGAGGTATTTAGAGTGTGCCAGGAGCCGCGAGGGTCTGGTTTGGGTGGTGGCAGGAACTGTATTAGAGTGCTAGGCACGGCGTGACAAAGTCTGTCCAACCCAAAACGGTGCTGAGGCGTTGGGTCTGAGCTCCAGTACTCAGAAAAGTAGTGTGTCAGCAGGTACTCAGCAGATCCTCGAGGGCTTGGGGGCCCAGCACTGGCAGTGAGGGCATGAAAGACATAACAGGGCACTTCCTCCAAGGAGGAAGTAGCAAAAATTAGGACGCTGGAATAGCCTGTGTTGTAGCAATTCCAGAACAACTGGTGCTCAACAAATACCACACAAAACACATTTTTAAAAATTTAATCTCGCCAGGTGCAGTGGCTCACGCCTGTAATCCCAGTACTTCGGGAGAGCGAGGCGGGCAGATCACTTGAGGTCAAGAGTTCGAGACCAGTCTGGCCAACCTGGCAAAACCCCATCTCTACTAAAAATACAAAAATTAGCCTGGCATGGTGGTGCACACCTGTAATCCCAGCTACTCGGGAGGCTGAGGCAGGAGAATCGCTTGAACCAGGGAGGTGGAGGTTGCAGTGAGCTGAGATTGTGCCATTGCACTCCAGCCTGGGTGACAAGAGCAAAACTCCGTCTCAAAAAAAAAAAATGTAATCTCTTTGTATCTGTTCTTTTTCTTTTGATTTTTTTCTTGACCCAAGCACATGAACTCATAGTATACATTTTGATATTGAAGATACACTAAGAATTAAGTACTAGAGACCCAATCCCAAATAACAAAATGACATAAATAGCGGAAGAAAGGACTATTTATTGGGTTTATACTATTAGTGTGCTAGGAACATCCTTTATTGTCTTGTCTAGACCTTTTAAACATGCAGTAAGGCACAGATACTCTTTCCCAGTTGTACAGAGGAAACTGAGGCTTAGAGTTGCAGACTTAAAAGTATCTATATATGTGGGAGGCTGGGAAAACTTACCCAAAGTTTAGAGGAAATGAAGGATTCTTTACAAAGGTGAGTGTTTCTTGCAGCTGTTCTAGATCAGAAACAATTACCAATCTAGACTTTCATGTGATAAAGTCATTCGATAGAAATCCAAGCAGGCTGGGCATGGTGGCTTATGCCTGTTATTCCATCTCCTTGGGTCAGGGATTCGAGACGAGCCTGGCCCACATGGCGAAACCCTGTCTCTACTAAAAAATTCAAAAATTAGCTGTGAATGCTGGTCCTCCCAGCTACATGGGAGGCTGAGGCGGGAGGCTGAGGTTGCAGTGAGCACACATGGCGCCACTGCACTCCAGTCTGGGCGACAGAGCAAGACTATAAGACTCAGTCGAAAGAAAGAAAGAGAGAAAGAGAGAGAAAGAAAGAGGAAAAAGAGAGAGAGAAAGAGGAGGGAGGAAGGGAAGGGAAGCCGAGTGACCACTCTCCTTCAGGCCTTCTAGTTTATGTATATACTATGTACTCAGCAAATATTTTTCTCTTAAGTGTGGTTGTTTCGATACTATTTTCAGGAGGTGAACGTACAGCGTAAGTTCCCTCCTTTTCTATTGATATGACTGTGTTGATTGGTAGTGCCAGCCACTTTCCATCCGAGCAGTTCTAGGTACATACTCAATTGGTACGCAAAGGAAAATTTCTGCATGCCATTAATGCTGGAATAAAATGTCTTTAGGAAGTGTGACTGTTTTCCCAGGTCATGTTTAATTGACAATTTCTGTCACATACTTGTTCTTGTTGGTGTGTTCCTGGGGCCTGGAGAAATGTTGCCCACCGCCCCCCCACTTCTCTGGAAAATGTCAGGGTCGCGTGGATGGTCTGATGCTGCCTGGGCTTTCCATTCTGAAAATAGTGCTTGCTGGTCCCTAGGCACAGGTTCCATCAGCACCTTAGTTAGACAGTGTTTACAGAGGCGTGCCCAAAGGAGATACATTGACTGTTCCTGGTTATTTTTTGTCCTGTAAATAGAGACATTGTTCACAGTCTTTTCCCCCCTAACATTTAAAACAACATGTTAGACCTTTTAAGTGTTTGCCAGAGAACCTGGAGTTTTATTGGAGTCTTGACTAACCTGCTGAACTTTTCAAGCTGAAACCCTGAGGGTTACAGTATAAAAATTTAGAAACCTACTTAGAGCAGCAGTCTCCTCATGCTGTTATAGGTCTCATTAAAGTCAGAAACAAGATCTACAGCTGCTGCTGTCGGTCACCTGAGAGGCCAGGCTGAGGCAGCCGAGCAACCTCCCAAGGAGCCTTTTAATTACTATGTTCAAGTGTGGTGCAGTGAACGTGGTGAAGGAGGTGTGGGCTGCTGTGCAGTGAGGCAGAGGCAGGGCACTCAGTGTGCATTTGTGCCCTCCCTGTTCCTCCTGGCAACTCCAGGATGTCATCAGCCTTGCAGGAAGGGGGCTCACCTTCTTGGTGTGGGAAATTGGCCCCAAGGCATACCCCCTTGAGCATTTCCTAGTTAGAAATTTGTGTGCAGCTTCCCAAAGGACCTTCCTGTGTACAGCTTCCACTCTGTGGAAGAGGATACAGTGGGAAGCTTCTGGTGTCCTGTGCAGCTTCTTAGATTCCATTTGGGATTCACCTGGAAAAAGCAATGCCTACGCCTTCGAGTTTCTCCATTTCAACTCCAGTTAGGTAAAGGGGAGAAAAGCAGAAATATTCACCTTTTGTGTTCCCCATCTTTTAATTTTTTGTTGTTTTGGTTAATAAAAATAACGTACTCAGCATGAGAATTTGGAAAATGCAGAAAAATAGAAGACAAGCCCCCCCAGTCCCCTACTTGATGCTGTGGTAACAAGCATTCTTGCTCTGCGGCCAACCTCACACCCTGCATGCAGCTTGTATCCTGCCTTTTCCTCCTTTAAATGATCTTAACTACAAGCATAGTATTTCATATTAACATTCTGTTGGTTTTCTTTTAAAACACTGTTCTTAATATCTTTTGCCAGGTCAGCTTCAGTAAGATATAATTGCACCCAATGAAAGTCATCACTTTCAGGTATACGATTTGATGAGTTTTGACATCTGTGTACAGTCGTATAACCACCACTTTGATCAAGATATAGAACTCCATCACTCCAGAAATTTCCCTCGTGCCCCTTTGGAGTTGATCCTTCCCCCAACCCCCACACAGATCCCAGCAGCCATTGGTCTTCTTTCTGTCCCTGCGATTTTACCTTTTCCAGAATGTCATATACCTGGAATCATGCAATAGTTAGCCTTTTGAGTCTTTCATTTAACTTCTTTAATTTAGCATGATGCGTTTGAGATTTGTGGTGTTGCGTGTATCCTCAGTTCACTCTGTTTTACTGCTAAGTAGTATTCCACTGTATGCAGGTATCACTGTTTATCCATCGCCCAGGGGAAGGACATTTAGGTTGTTGCCAGTTTTTGGCAACCAAGAATCAAGCTGCTATAAATATTTGTGTACAGGTTTTTGTATGAATTAAGTTTTCGTTTTCTTTGGGTAAATATCTAGCAGTGGGATTGCTGGGTCGTATGATAACTGTATATTTAACTTTATGAGAAACTGATACACTCTTTCCAAAGTGGCTTCACCATTTTGGATTTCCCCCAGCAGGATACAAAGCTTCGGCTCACTCTGTATCTTCACCAGTACTTGATATTGATACACACCCCTTTTGCTTGTTTGTTCAGCAGTTCTAATGGGTATGTAGTGGTATCTCATTGTGGCTTTGGTTTTTATTTCCCTAATGACTAATAAGCATCTTTTCCTGTGATTTTTTGCCATCTGGATTTCTTATTTGGTGAAATATCTTTTCATTTTTTCCCTTTTTTCTGGGGTTATTTTCTGACTGCATTTTGAGAGTTCTTTATAGATTCTGGATGCAAGTCCTTTTAAGTGTTTTACAAATATATTCTAGATTGGCTTTTCTTTTCATTTTATTGTTGTTGTTGGTGGTGGTGGTGGGTTGTTGTTGTTGTTGTTGTTGTTGTTGAGACAGAGTCTTGCTTTGTCACCCAGGCTGGTGTGCAGTGGCACGATCTCGGCTCACTGCAACCTCCACCTCCTGGGTTCAAGCAATTCTCCTGCCTCAGCCTCCTGAGTGGCTGGGATTACAGGTGCCTGCTACCATGCCTGGCTAATTTTTGTACTTTTTCAATAGAGACGGGTTTCACCATGTTGGCCAAGCTGGTCTCGAACACCTGACCTCGTGATCTGCTGGCCTCAGCCTCCCAGAGTGCTGGGATTACAGGCGTGAGCCACTGCAGCCAGCCTCTTTTCATTATTTTAACAGTGTCTTTTGAAGAGTGGAAGTTTTAAATTTTGATAAAGTCCAGTGTATCAGATTTTTCCTCTTGGATTATGCCTTTGGTGTCGTATCTAAGAAATCTTTGCATAATTGTAAGTTGCAAATATTTTCTTCTATGTTTTCTTCCAGAAGTTTTACAGTTTTAGGTTTTACAATTAAAATGTACAATTCAAGTTAATCTTTGTATATAATGCAAGCTATGGATTAAGGTCCACTGTAGCAGGAGACAGATGTTCTAAACATCTGTTTGTTTCCTCTCTCCCTCCCTCCTTTTTTTTTTTTTTTTTTTTTTTTTTTTTTTTTTTTT
>NW_016828387.1:328873-339231 GCF_001698545.2 Rhinopithecus bieti | reverse complement strand
TTTCCCCCCCCCCCCCCCCCTTTTTTTTTTTTTTTTTTTTTTTTTTTTTTTTTTTTTTGAGACAGTTTCACTCTGTCACCCACCTGGGTTGGAATGAAGTAGCACTATCACAGCTCACCGCAGCCTTTATATCCTGGCCTCAAGTGATCCTCCCACCTCAGCCTCCTAGGTAGCTGGGACCACAGATGTGTGCCACCACACCTGGCAAATTTTTAAATTTTTTGTAGAGGTGGGGTCTCCCTGTGATGCCCAGGCTGGTCTCAAACTCCTAGGCTCAAGCCCTCCGTCATCAGCTTCCTGAAGTACTGGGATTACAGGCATGAGCCACCACACACGGCCAAGTATCTGTTTAAAAAGAAAAGTTGTTCCTAAATGATTCCTTACACTCCAGTAAAATAGGGCTGTGAAAATGAGTTCTGTGGAAACCTGACCATAGCTGCTGCTTTTTATTTTTATTTTATTATTTTATTTTTTTATTTTTTATTTTTTTTTTTGAGACGGAGTCTCGCTCTGCCACCCAGGCTGGAGTGCAGTGGCCAGATCTCAGCTCACTGCAAGCTCCGCCTCCTGGGTTTACGCCATTCTCCTGTCTCAGCCTCCCGAGTAGCTGGGACTACAGGCGCCCGCCACCTCGCCCGGCTAGTTTTTTGTATTTTTTAGTAGAGACGGGGTTTCACCATGTTAGCCAGGATGGTCTCGATCTCCTGACCTCGTGATCCGCCCGTCTCGGCCTCCCAAAGTGCTGGGATTACAGGCTTGAGCCATCGCGCCCGGCCAGCTGCTGCTTTTTAAAAACCATACCTTCTTATCTGCCAGTTTTGAGATGGCCCTTTGTTGATCTACAGCTCTCCCTTTTTGGAAGGTGCT
The DNA here is from genome assembly GCF_001698545.2 of Rhinopithecus bieti. Classification (NCBI taxonomy): domain Eukaryota; kingdom Metazoa; phylum Chordata; class Mammalia; order Primates; family Cercopithecidae; genus Rhinopithecus; species Rhinopithecus bieti. Next base: position 338,364 of record NW_016828387.1, on the reverse strand, counting down.
GGAAAGAACACCAGTGGCCTTCATTTCCCCTCTGGTCCGGGTCTCCTGTAGATGGCTCCTACAGTTCTGGCCCCTCTGTACACATCATTCTTGCTCAGCAGCTGCACAGGTAGGCAGTGAAAACTAGCATCTTTTTTACTATAGACTGTTGGCTTCCTGGGGAACAGCCATGTTCCATGTTGGATCAGCTTATTGATAAGGGGAAGAGACCTAGCGTTCGTTAAAAACTTACCCAGCAACTTTGCTGTATCACAGAAGTCCTATGCAACATAAAATAGTACTAGGTCCATCTTTTAGACAAAGCAGTGAGACCTGTTCAAGGTCATGGAGCTAGTAAAATGGTCCAACCTGACTTGCCTTACTCCAGAACTTTTTGCTTATTCCATTATTTCCTGTTAGCTCTTCATGGAACCACTTCCTGTATGTCTGATAGCTCACTGTGCGCTCACACACACACCCCAACTAATGGCAGGTGCAGATTGGCAGGTGCAGATTACAAGTATTGCAGTGCAGTTGCTTTTAGCAATTTATCTTCCTCTTTCCTCTGAACTGGATTTAATTTACTTCAGTTCCCCACATTTGGCCTTGTAGCTTTTACCTTTAGAATGGCTAATTGGCTACTGCAATATTTCTTTCATATGTGAATTATAAAAGTGCCCTTAGTGGATGTTTCTTTTCATACAGTTAAGTGTTTGTTGTATCAGTGTGTGACTGGGAAGGCCAGGCTAGCTGCAGGTTATCACAGGCCCCTTGTCTGGACCCCGTGAGTCCTTTTCAGTGGATCATCTCCTGCCCACCCTCACTTCTCAGGAGTGGTCTCGCCGTCTTTACTGGGAGTCCCAGAATGTGCCTGTTCACAGCGATGAGACCCAGGGCAGAAAGATTCCGATTACCCTCTCCCGGTCTCTTCATCCTGACTCCCTGGATCTTACCACAGTAAATGATCAGAAGTGGGAATTCTCATGTTAGCTGAAATTCTCTTCATATTTTTTCTTGTGTTTAGACTTCATTATCTTTAGGCATCCCTGTTATTGATGATAACCACTCTGAACTCAATGATATGATTCCCTAGTTTGTAAGACACTGCACCCCCTCCATATTTAAAAGTTATTTCCCATTGGAGGTATCATTAAAGACTTCTCTCCCTTTCTGAAATCTTGGCTAGAAGAGAGACTGCCAGTTTTCCCCGACAGCCCTACTTTATGACTTAATGCATGGCACCACTTGTGCAGCTGATGCCTGGTCGGGCCACACTTTCCATTATGAACATGTTCTTTCCTGACTTCCCTCACATTCACTGAAGTCCAGATCCCAGCTCAGTTGCTGGCCGCAGCTGCTGCTATTGTAGAAAGTGGCATGAATAAAAAAGAAAGACTTCTGACATTGAGGTGAAACTTTGTCACTGAAGAGATCTTTTCAATCCAAGAAGAGGACTCCAGCCAGCTTCACCGAAGCTGGAAAAAGCTGCAACCTTCTTTTGCCCCTGTTGAGATATTGGAACCCCTACTCGTTGGCTTCCCTCTGCCTTACAGCTGCCCACCTGAGATTTCTCACCTAGGCACAGCCACAGCACAGCACAGAGAAACTCAGTTTCCGGGGACTTTGGCAGGGATCTCGGTCCTGTGGGAGGATTCAAACCCCATCTCAGCCACTTGCTAGCTCTGTACATCCGGTAATATTACCCCACTTCTCTCAATCTGTTCTTGCATCTGTAAAATGGCGATAGTGGTACCACCTTGGTGGCCTTTTAATGAAGATTGTATGAATTAAATGCCCACTGTAGTGCCAGCAAAGAATCCAGCATGGTGCTCAGTGAGGAATACTGTGCATGGCTACAGTTTAACTCCTGTGAAATAGATAGATAGATGCTGGAGGTGGGGAGGTGCTTCCTCTGCCCCCCTGTGATGTTTCTGTGGTTTCACCTTCCCATGCTGGGCAGTGCCCTCCTTAGACAAGACCTGTCTGTGGACTCTTTCCAGCGCGACTGTGCCGCCAGACGCTGGCCCCATGTGCAGCTGTCACAGGCCCTCTGTCTCTCTGCTGGTCGTGTCGTGTTCTCCTCAAGGTGCCGTCCTGCTGTTCATATTGTTTCGTTCTTTCCCACCAGGAAGCATCTCGATGAACAGCCCTGCCACACTCTTTGAAGTTCCTGACACATGGTAACCAGGACCTGAGGGCAGCAAACCGCTGGTGCTGTCGCTGTGAGCAAGAGCCGGCTGGCACATTTGGAAGCCATACTGTATTTAACTTAATCAAATGTGGTATGGGAGGGGTTGGAAACCTAGTTGTCTCCTGGGGGTGGGGGGAACAGGTTTTATTTTTGTGGCTGTGGTTTTTTTCCCTTTTTAATCTAACTGCCTGTTAACATTGACACTCATCACGGTTGTAGGCTGTCATGAATGTGTACGTGCTTAACCAGTGAATTCCATGTTGCTTGTGTGAGGCCTTTCCTGTCATGACCCAGTGTGCTTAAGAACCCGCCTGATGGGGAGTGTCGGCTGTGAAATCTGCAGAAAGAGCTGACGTTCCAGCTGCCGTGATCATTAATTTGGGGGTGTACTCCCCTGCCTGTGCATGTTCTCATGCTGAGATTTTGAGGCAGTTGCAGCCCTCAGTTGGTCTCCCAGTGGAGAAATCAGTTGTGCCTCCCTGCTTCCCACCATAGATGCCTGAAAACATGACATTCTCACACTTGTCCTTCCATCAGGAAGATGTTCACTCACGTCCACCCATGAGAGGGCTTGCTGTATGTCCTTGGCCGTTGGGCATATTTATGTAGAGTTCCTTTTTCCTAAGACGTGAGTTTCTCATGGGGGATGTACGAGTAAAAGGCTTAACTTATGTTCTTATCATGGCGCTGTGTTTACTTTCCAGAGTCTCTGTTCGTTTGTTTGGATGGTGGTCTCGGGGTACGGCAGCATGTATGCATACATGTGTGTGTGCGTGTGTGTGTGTGTGAAATCGTGCAAATCTACAACATGTCCCAGCCCATTCTCTGTTTAAACAGATCACAGCAACGACAAACGCTCATGGCGCTGCTTTGCTTCACCTGCTTCAGATAGATCATTGTTAGATATTTCACATTTTTGTATGGTGGAAATAAAAATGAAAAATGTATTTCCAAAAGATGAAAATTAAAGACATTTTCATAGGACTCTGGTTTTCTCCCCTCTCTTTTTTTAATAAATGAATGATGCTTTTGCTCTCTAGTAATACACAGATAAATTTCACACTCCTAAAAAATCTGCTAAGCCACCAAAGCTGATGTTCATGGATTTTTTTCTTTTTCTTTTTACCCCTAACTGCTGTACCTGCCACAATGGGCCAGCTCTTCAATTCTGAGCTGAGCCCTGGTGGTAAGTGGCCTTGTAGAAGGGTGGGAAGAATGAGGACCCTTACCACTCATGCTGGAATCCCAGGGCATCATACAGATTCCAATTTGTGAGACAATTTCCCCAATCAAGAGCCTCTGTCACACCTGTAAGCTGAGACGGGAGGATCACTTGAGCCCAGGAGTTCAAGACTAGCATGGACAACACAGTGAGACCCTGTCTCTTAAAGAAAAAAAAACTGCCCACCCCTCCTAGAGCAGTCAGCACCCACGGCTCAGTGGAAAGTGTGAAGGTGGGATGGAGACAGGCAGTAAAGAAAGGTGTATGCAGGAGTGTGTAGAGAGGGCTGCCGGACTGCCAAGTCAGCAGCACTCACAGGGAGAAATGAGGAGAGTCTGAACCTTCTTTTGAAAGAAAAGAGGGGCCCAGCGCAGTGTCTCACGTCTATAATCCCAACACATCGGGAGGCCACGACAGGAGGATCACATGAACCCAGGAGTTCGAGACCAGCCTGGGCAACATAGGGAGACCCCATCTCTACAAAAAATAGAAAAATTGGCCAGGCTTGGTGGCGCATGCCTGTGGTCCCAGCTACTCGGGACCACAGGAGAATCACTTGAACCTGGGAGGTGGAGGTTGCAGTGAGCTGAGATTGTGCTGCTGCACTCCAGTCTGGGCGACAGAGCAAGAATCTGTCTCAAAAATCAAAGGAAAGTAATTTCACAGGGTAGTTGTGAGGATTAAATGAAATTACATACAATGTCCAGCATGCGCAAGTACACAGTAAATTGTAGTTGTATTTAAAGATTATGCTTTTGATCTGAAACCCTTACTGCATTTGCTTCTATCAATGGGAGCAGACATAGTCACTGGAATTTGACTTAGAATTAAACACCCGGAGGAGCTTTCATACATGCCCAGACCTTTGTTTTCTCTGCTGCGTCAAATAACTTAAAACAGGTGAGCTGTGGCTCATGCCTGCAATCTTGCCACTTTGGGAGGTGGAGGCAGGTGGATCACTTGAGCCAGGAGTTTAAGACCAGCCTGGGCAACATGATGAAACCCTGTCTCTACAGAAAATTTAAAAATTGGCCAGGTATGGTGGTGTTCGTCTGTTGTCCCAGCTACTCAGGAAGCTGAAGCAGGAGGATTGCTTGAGCCCAGGAAGTTGAAGCTGCAGTGAGCACCACTGTGCTTCCAGCCAGGGTATCAGAGCAAGACCCTGTCAAAAACAAAACAGGTGAGATGGGCTAACCCACTTCCTCCTCCACACACACACACCAGGCTTTCCTGACATATTTTTTGGGCATAAAATCCTAGGATGGTACTTCTGGCCTTCTGATACTGAGGCCCAGGGGCATATTATGACAACAAGGCTATGGTCTGGGGTCTTCTTGAATATGGTAGCCAGATCTGGAGGCAGGCGTCAGAGTGGGAACTTCTGTGTTTCCCTGCAAATAGTTCTGTAGTCCTTTGATTTTGGAGCTGGGCTGGAGACCAAGCACTGTGGCTCTGTCCATTTTCATCACTTTGTATTTGTCCGGTTTTCCCCGTGAGATTTTATTATGAAGATTTTCAAGCATACACCACCCAGGTCATCGTTACCATTTTGCTGTACAGTCATGCCTTGCCGTCAACAAAGGAGGTCCCATTAGATGACCTTAGAACTGGGAAATTCCCATCAACTCCAGTGTATCTGTGTTTTAAGCTAAGTGTTGTTACAAAGGGGTCAAATAGTTGAAAAAAATTTAGAAGTTTATTAAGTAAAAAAGTTAACAGTAAGCTAAGGTCATTTTATTCTTGAAAGGAAGATTTTTTATAAATTCAGAGTAACCGTGAGTCCCAGGCCTTCACATTCACTCTCTACTCACCCTTCCAGCCCTGCAAGCTCCATTCATGGTAAGTGCCCTACACAAATGTACCATTTTTATTTTTTATACTGTATTTTTACTATAGTTTTTATATGTTTAGATACACAAATACCATTGGGTTACAGTTGCCTACAGTATTCCGTACAGTAACATGTTGTAAAGGTTTGTAACCCAGGAGCAATAGGCTATACTATCTAGGTTTGGGTAAGAACACTCTATGATGTTCATACAATGATAACATTGCAGGCTGGGCATGGTGACTCACACCTGTAATCCCAGTGTTTTGGGGGGCCAAGGCAGGAGGACTGAGTTCAAGTCTGCAGTGAGCTATGACTGCGCCACTGCACTCCAGCCTGGTAATAGCGAGATCCTGTCTCTAAAAATAAAAATAAAATAAAAAATCCTTCTATCCATGTTTGGGAATATTAATTTTTTTTAAATCACCTAATGACGCATTTCTCAGAATGTATCCCCGTCAATGACATGTGACTGTATTCGCTTTATTACATATCCTTCCATTCATCAATTTTTCTTTTCTTTTTTTTGTTTTGTTTTGTTTTGTTTTGTCTTAGAGACAGTCTCACTCTGTTGCCCAGGCTGGAGTGCAGGGGCACCATCATAGCTCACTGCAGTCTCAACTCCTGGCCTTGAGCAGTCCTCCCACCTCATCCTCCCAAAGTGCTGGGATGACAGGTGTGAGCCATGGAGCCTAGCCTACATAATGTTTTTGATATTCATCCATGTTTTGTAGGTATCAGTAGTTCCTTCCTCTCTATTTCTGAGTATGGCTCTACCACTGCTTATTTATTCAATTGATGAACACCTAGGCTGTTTACAGTTTGGAGCCATTATGAATAAAGCTGCTGTGAACAGTCTTGTACAAGTCTTTGAAAACACAATCTTCAGTTTGGTGGAGTAAATGCCAAGGAGTGGAACTCTTGGGTCATGGGATAGGTGGTCTATTTAGAAACGGCCAGATCTTCTCCCAAAGTGATCATAGAATTTACACTGTCACCAACAATGTATGAGAGTTCTAGTATCTTCCTTCCTTAGCAACATTTGGCAGTGTCAGACTTTAATTGAGCCATTTTGATGGGCGTATAGTATATCTCGTTGCAGTTTTCGTTGTCATTTATCTGATGACTCCTAATGATGTACTTATTGGCCACAGGTATATCTTCTTTTGTGAGTTAGCTGTTCAATTATCTTGCCCATATTTCATCAGATTGTTAGTCTCTTCATTAAGTTGTAGAAGTTGGCCAGGCATGGTGGGTCACACCTGTAATCCCAGCACTTTGGGAGGCCGAGGTGGGAGGATCACTTGAGGTCAGGAGTTTGAGACCAACCTGGCCAACATGGTGAAACCCCATCTCTACTAAAAATACAAAAAGTAACTGGGCAGGGTGGCAGTCACCTGCGCCTGTAATTCCAGCTACTTGGGAGGCTGAGGCAGGAAAATCACTTGAACCTGGGAGGCGGAGGTTGCAGTGAGCTGAGATCACACCACTGCACTCCAGCCTAGGTGACAGAGCAAGACTGTCTCAAAAAAAGAAAAAAAAATGTTGTAGGAGTTGATTACATATTCTGGACATCAGTCCTTTGTCAGATAGTTGTTTTGCAAATATTTAGTCCCAGTGTATGGCTTGCTTATTTTCTTTTTTTTGGCACCCGGGTTCATGCCATTCTCCTGCCTCAGCCTTATGAGTAGCTGGGACTACAGGCACCCACCATCATGTCCGGCTAATTTTTTGTATTTTTAGTAGAGACAGGGTTTCACCGTGTTAGCCAGGATGGTCTCGTTCTCCTGACCTCATGATCCACCCGCCTCAGCCTCCCAAAGTGCTGGGACTACAGGCGTGAGCCACCGCACCCAGCCAGCTTGCTTATTTTCTTAACAGTATATTTTACTGGGCAGAAGTTTTTAATTAGGATGAAGTCTATTTTATAGACTTTTTCTATGTCCTGCCTAAGAAACCCCCAAGTTATATTCATCCATGTCTCCTTCAAGCTTTCTAATTTTAGCATTTATGTTTAAATCTATGATCCATCTTGAATTAATTTTATGGATGGTATGAGACTAGAGTTGAGATTCCTTCGTTCCATATGGATGTCTAGTTATTCCAGCACCATCTGTGGAGAAGACCTTTCTGTTTAATTGTTGTGGTGCTTTGGTCAAAATTCTGTTTACCTAATTATAAGCATGGATCTTGAGGGTGTGTGTGTGGGTTTCATTTTATTTTCACTGACAAATAATAATTGTACATGCTCATGGAGTACATGGTAACGTTCCTTTTTTTTTTTTTTTTTTTTTTTTTTTGAGACAGTCTCTCTTGCCCAGGCTGGAGTTCAGTGCCCCAATCTTAGCTCACGGCAACCTCCACCTCCTGGGCTCAAGCAGTTCTCCTGCCTCAGCCTCCTGAATAGCTGGGATTACAGGCATGCATCACCATGCCCAGCTAGTGTTCTGTATTTTTAGTTGAGACGGGGTTTTGCCATGTTGGTCAGGCTGGTCTCGGACTCCTGGGCTCAAGTAATCTGCCTGCCTCGGCCTCCCAAAGTGCTGGGATTACAGGAGTGAACCACTGCCCCTAGCCAATAGTAATAATTTTGTGTGTGTGTGTGAGACAGGGTCTTGCTTTGTTGCCCAGGCCGAAGTGCAGTGGCATGATCTCAGTTCACTGCAGCCTTGACCTCCAAGGCTAAGGCAACCTTCCAACCTCAGCCTCCTGAGTAGCTGGGACCACAGGCATATGCAGCCAAACCTGGCTGGTTTTTTGTGTTTTGTTTTTGTAGAGATGGAGTTTCACCATGTTGCCCAGGCTGGTCTCGAACTCCTGGGCTCAAGTGACCTGCCTGCCTGAGCCTCCAGAAGTGCTGGGATTAAAGGCGTGAGCCTCCATGCTGTTCTCCATAGCGTCTGTACTAGTTTACATTCCTGAATGTGTGTATTTATTTATTTATTTATTTTGAGACAGTCATATTGTAATTACATGTGTAATGTAATGAGGTGATGGATATGCTAATTACCTTTATGTAATTATTATACATTATATGTATGGCAACATTACATCAGTGGTTCACCCAGGCTGGAGTGCAGTGGCACAATATCAGCTCACTGCAGCCTCCGCCTCCCGGGTTCAAGTGATCCTCCCACTTCAGCCTCCCGAGTAGCTGGGGTTATAGTCACATGCCACTGTACCCAGCTGATTTTTGTTTTGTTTTGTTTTGTTTTTTGAGATGCAGTCTGGCTCTGTTGCCTAGGCTGGAGTGCAGTGGCATGATCTTAGCTCACTGCAACCTTCACCTCCCGGGTTCAAACAATTCTCCTGCCTCAACCTCCCAAATAGCTGGGATTACAGATGTCCGCCACCATGCCCAGCTAATTTTTGTACTTTTTAGTAAAGACAGGGTTTTGCTGTGTTGGCCAGGCTGGTCTCGAACTCCTGACCTCAAGTGATCCACCCGCCTTGGCTTCCCAAAGTGCTGGTATTACAGGCGTGAGCCACCACGCCCAGCCCCTGAGTGCGTGTGTGTGGGGGGTGGTTTTGTTTTTTGTTTGTTTGTTTTTGAGACAGAGTCTCACTCTGTCACCCAGGCTGTAGTGCAGTGGCACAATCTCAGCTCACTGCAACCTCTACCTCCCAGGTTTAAGTGATCTGCCTTCACCTCCCGAATAACTGGGATTACAGACATGCGCCACTATGCCTGGCTAATTTTTGTATTTTAAGTAGAGACAGGGTTTCACCATATTGGCCAGACTGGTCTCGAACTCCTGACCTCATGATCCACTAGCCTTGGCCTCCCAAAGTGCTGGGATTACAGGTGTGAGCCACCGCTCCCGGCCGAGTGCGTGTGTTTTTAAAGTGCATCATTATTACTGAGCAGCAGCACCAAGAGAGTCTCACAGTTCCTGTGTGTTCTCACTTGGACTATTTTGCAACATTCCTCTTGACGTTGAAAAGAAAATGCCATGACGCTTGGTTACTGCTGAGGCGAGGCCAAGCCACCCTCTCCAGACCTGGGAAACCAGTGAGTATTAAAATAGTTCAATCTTTTCGCTACTTTTTTTAAAATCTCATGAGTTCAGCTGAAATCTTTTTCCCCCAAATGATTCATGGAGTAAATCAATGCGTCTGATTTTGCCAAGGAGGGGAAATAGGACACCTGAAGGCCAGTTCATGTTTCCCCTGGTTGTGAGCCATCCTCTCCTCCAAGTTGCATGCTCCCTGCAAACAGCAGTTCTGTTTGTCTTCAGCTGCTTGCTTTTTCTAGTCGTGCTGTGAACTTG
>NW_016828387.1:322015-328277 GCF_001698545.2 Rhinopithecus bieti | reverse complement strand
TCACTCGCCATCAGAGAAATGCAAATCAAAACCACAATGAGATACCATCTCACACCAGTTAGAATGGCAATCATTAAAAAGTCAGGAAACAACAGGTGTTGGAGAGGGTCTTTTTAAATGGAAATGTTTTAGACTGGTTCACGCCTGTAATCTCAGCACTTTGGGAGGCCGAGGTGGGCGGATCACTTAAAGTCAGGAGTTCGAGACCAGCCTGGCCAACATAGCAAATCCCCGTCTCTACTAAAAACACAAAAATTAGTTGGGCATGGTGGCACATGTCTGTAATCCCAGCTACTCGGGAGGCTAAGAAAGGAGAATCACTTGAACCCGGGAGGCGGAGGTTGCAGTGAGCCAAGATCGCACCACTGCACTCCAGCATGGGTAACAAACAAACAAAAAAATTTTTTCAAAAAAAAAAGGTTTTAGACAAGATAATTATTGTCAAAAAAGGACAACAAATAAGCACGCTTTTTTTTTATGTTTTGGGAGGTGAGGTGGGGAACTTCAGTGTGTGTTTCGTAAGAAAGTAAATCCTCACGGTGATTTTTTTAAGCTTGAGAACACAGGAAAATGCTAAATCAGAAAGCTTGAAGCCAAGGAGCCTTGCCTGTGTGTGCAAGTGTGGACTTGAGCAGAGGGAAGCCTTAGGCACCTGTGCCAGGCGCATGCAATTTTTCCATGGACACGTCTTCCCGTATTTCCAATAACAACCAGAGAACCAGTTACCTGCCTTTTGATGCTGTCCTTTTCCTGCAGGAGGAAGGATGGGGGGACAGGATTCTTCCACCCAGGTGCCCTTGCAGGTGTCTAAGCCTGGGCAGTGGAGTCTTGGTTCCTGGCAGGCCTTGGAGAGCAGGCAACAGCCAGACTGCCAAAAACACCCAATTAGACTGAATGCGGCTATGGGTAGGGAGGAAAGTTAAGTCTCTTTACACATCTCCTCTCTGTGTGCTGTGCTCTAGTTTGCACAGTCTCTTCTTATTCCTAATAACCCAGAAGCTGAGAATTTAGAGTCCTTCTTGCTACTTAAGAAGGATTAATCTTCCCCAGCAGGTTGTCCTGCATTTGTTGAATGGGGTAAAAATTGCATAGCATCTCGAGTGCTGTGCCTACAAATTGCCTTTGATAAATGATTGTGACTCAGCAAAGCTTAGGCTTTTGCCCTAGTTTTGGAGGCTGGGGCTAACTAGGAAAAAAAAATGGAGGGTCTGTTGCGTGTTTCTGCTGTTTTTACAAGGCTTCATAATTCCCCATTGTCTGCATGTGCGTGAATCAGCAAGTGCTTGGCATCCTGATTGGGTGGTGTGATGGGAGCACCCACCTCGCAGAGCCTCAGAGCCCTCATTGTCTGCCTTTTCCATTTGCTCATTCCTACTTTGGCCAGTGGCATCCTGAAAGAGTTTTCATTAGTAACAGTGTTGAGCAAACCACGCATTAGAGGTAGCGGGGCTACACTGACCAGCATCTGGGCTGGGTGATTGCTCAGATCTGAGCTCGGCGCTTGCTGTGCTGCTCACCAGCTGTGTGAGCCCGAGGATGCTGTCTCGGCTCCCAGCCTCAGTTTCCTCACCTGTCGGACTAGATGGAACTAAACCAGGGGGAGAACAGAAAGCACCCACAGGTAGTAAGTGCTCACCGCGGCATTTTCCCGGATTCCTGCCATTGTTTACTTACACTGGGAAGCACCCACAGCCTCCTCCTGGAAAACACACACCCCCTACTCTCAAGAATTTGCCATTTTAAAACAAACTTGCCCTCTGGTGTGTCATCCTTGCTTTCTGAAAGTGGGTTTTCTTCTCCACTCCACTGTGTGTTTTTTTCTGATAACAGCAGGGACTGTGTATTGGAGCTCACTCTGTGGGAAGAATTTTGTACTCTTTTGACATTTAGGCACTATTATCCCCATTTGAAGATAAACTGAGGCTCAGGCAGGTTCAGTGACCTGCACCGGAGGTCAGGGTCAGTGGCAGAGCTGGAATTCAAGCCTCAGGATGTCTGACTGCAACGCCCAGGTGCCTTAACCACAATTTGATACTGTCATCCAGATGAAGGACATCATGGGTTAGGGAGATAAAGATGGAAGGAGGTGGGGGTGCCCAGCAACTGAGGGTGACCGGGATCCCTTCATAAACCCGGCTCATCTATGCAGAGCATGGATCCTTCTGGAGTCAATGCGCCTGGTTGGGGCCAGAATCCCCCCTCTTCCCACTCTGTCCGTCTATAGGTCTAGAAACAGAGAGTTACACACACCTGCAACTTCCCCTTTCTGCATGCCACAGGCACCATCACACTTTGTCCATCTCTTAGATTATTCTTAAGAGATAGCTTCCAAGAAGGGGGATTACAGCACCAGGAAGCAGAAACATTTCAAAGGCTCTTGATACATGTGGCCAAACTGTTTTCCAATTTACTCATCAGCCAGAGGACTACAGATCCTGCAACGCGGCGTTTAAAACACCCACCTCCCAAGACAGCCAATCTTTTTTTTTTTTTTGAGACGGAGTCTTGCTCTTGTCACCCAGGCTGGAGTGCAGTGGCGCGATCTTGGCTCACTGCAACCTCTACCTCCCATGCTCAAGCGATTCTCCTGCCTCAGCCTCCCTAGTAGCTGGGATTACAGTCGCACGCCACCACACCCAGTTAATTTTTATATTTTTAGTAGAAATGGGGTTTTACCATGTTGGCCAGGCGAGTCTCAAACTTCTGAGCTCAGGTGATCCACCCGCATCAGCCTCCCAAAATGCTGGGATTACAGGTGTGAACCACTGTGTCTGGCCCTTTTTTTTTTTTTAAGAGATGAGAGCTCACTCTGTTACCCAGGCTGGAGTGCAGTGGCACAGTCAGAGCTCACTGCAGTCTCGAACTCCTAGGCTCCAGCAATCCTCCCTTCTCAACCTCCCAAGTATCTAGGACCAAAGGTGTGCACCACCACGCCCAGCTAATTTTTTATTTTTTTAATTTTTTATTTTTTTAACTTATTTTTTATTTTTTTATTTTTTAGGATGGAGTCTCGCTCTGTCACCCAGGCTGGAGTACAGTGGTGTGATCTCGGCTCATTGCAACCTCTGCCTCCCAGGTTCAAGCAATTCTCTGCCTCAGCCTCCCGAGTAGCTAGGATTACAGGTGCCCACCACCACGCCTGCTTATTTTTTGTTATTTTTAGTAGAGATGGGGTTTCACCATCTTGGCCAGGCTGATCTTGAACTCCTGACCTTGTGATCTACTCACCTCGATCTCCCAAAGTGCTGGGATTACAGCTGTGAGTCACCGCGCCCAGCCTAATTTTTTAAATTTCTGTAGAGACGGGGTCTCTAAGGTCAAGTTATCTTTAACCTCACAGAGTGAGATGAAACAAATACAGAAAATAATAATTACCAAATCTAGGTAGTGGGTAGATAGGTGGGTTTATGGTACACCTGGGATGACAGGTGTGAGTCACTGCACCCGGCCCTAAACATTTCAATTATAAGAGGGCTATGGGGGCCCACAGTCACAAGGGGTTTCACCCGCAGGAAGAAACAGACATGAAACCTGCTCACCTGGCTTTGAAACTCCTTGTGCTCAGCATGGGGCCCCAGCGGAGCAGCATCAGCCTCACCTGAGACCTTGCTGGAAATGTGCATTCTTGGGCCCCACTTCAATCCTACTGAGTCAGGAACTCCAGGGCCAGGGCCCGGTTGTCTGGAAACAAGCCCTCCAGGTGATGCTAGTGCCTGCACAAGTTTGGGAGCTGCTGGACTACAGAAAGCTACGTGAACTGAAAGGGGAAATGTACCACACTTGTTTATAACCAAATCTGTGCCAGCTGGGAGCAGGTCCAAGGGAAATGTCACTTCCATCTCTCGTTCACATGATGAGTTGGCGCCTCTTAACTCAATAGTGTCTTTAGTTTTGATGATTTGACTATGTGGAAAATGTCCCTCTGTCCCTCATGTTAAGGGGTCTAGCCCTCATAGACCTTGTACTTCACACCGAGGCTTATGATGGCCTGGGCATGTTATTATTAATATCCCTGTTGTTCCCTCGGGAGGGGAAATGAAAGCTTAGAGCAGTTTATTTTATTTTTCCAAGACGGAGTCTCGCTCTATTGCCCAGACTGGAGTGTAGTGGTGCGATCTTGGCTCACTACACTCTCTGCCTCCTGGGTTCAAACAATTCTCCTGCCTCAGCCTCCCAGGTAGCTGGGATTACAGGTGCCCACCACCACCCCTGGCTAAATTTTGTATTTTTAGTAGAGACAGGGTTTCGCCATGTTAGCCAGGCTGGTCTCAAACTCCTGACCTTGTGATCTGCCCACCTCAGCCTCCCAAAGTGCTAGGATTACAGGCATGAGCGGCCACGCCCAGCCCTCAGAGGAGTTTAGAAACAACCCAAGGTGGGCCGGGCGCAGTGGCTCACGCCTGTAATCCCAGCACTTTGGGAGGCCGAGGCGGGCGGATCACGAGGTCAGGAGATGGAGACCATCCTGGCTAACACGGTGAAACCCCATCTCTACTAAAAATACAAAAAAAATTAGCCGGACGTGGTGGCGGGCGCCTGTAGTCCCAGCTACTCGGGAGGCTGAGGCAGGAGAATGGCATGAACCCGGGAGGCAGAGCTCGCAGTGAGCCAAGATTGTGCCACTGCACTCCAGCCTGGGCGACAGAGCGAGACTCCGTCTCAAAAAAGAAAAAAAAAAAAAAGAAACAGCCCAAGGTCCCACAGCTAGTAAGTGGCAGAACTGAAACTCAAACCCAGTCCATCTGCCAGAGCAGAGCTTTAGCAGCCACACAGGCTGAGAGAGAGACAGAGAGAGAGAGAGAGTTGAGACACTTACATAAGGTGGGAGCCCTGCAAATGATTGGGTGTGGTGGTGTTCTGGAATCTTCTGAAGCTCTGTATTGAGTGCTGTGAGGTGTGGCTTTCCCCTGCCCCTCCTAACCTTGAACCCTGACACATCAAAGCCAGTCTTGGGCACATGTGGCTCTTGCCTGGCTGACAGTCCCCATCAAGCTGGTAAGGTGGTCTTGTCTTTCTTCCTCAACCTGTTGTAATTTGACTCTTAGGAATTGTGCCCTGAGCACTGAGACTTGTAGACATCCCGTTGTAGGGGTCTTGGTTGTGTATCACTGTGCTCATGGCTGTTAGAGCGACACACACCCAATTCTCAAATCCTGTCCCGAATGACAGGTGGGGTCCAGAGGCACTTAAAAGTCCAGGGAGTCTGAGGGACAGGGATGCTGACAGTGGGCACTGGTGGTTTGTCTGTTTTACTGTTTCAGGGGGATGAGTCCACCATGTGGAAATCAGACGGGCTTTCTGGCTACCCCAGGGGCCTCCGGCTCAGCTTCCTGAGCATGTCGGAGAGGGGTGCTAGGGGCCAGAGCTGAGGAATGAGGCTTGGCTTACTGCCCCCCAGGAGGAGTCCCTCTGGAGAGTCTCAGAAAGTACCTGCAATGGCAATACAACAGAAGAGCCTCTAAATATTTCCTTTTGTGAATAGGGCAGGAAAGCCAAAGGAAATGTGAAGAGGTGTCTGAATGCCCAGAGGAAACCAGTCGGCCTTTCCAGAAGTTCTATTTGTGGTAAGAAACCTTGGCATGGGGCAGCCAGCTCTCCTGCAAAAATAGACCAATGTGACGAGAAGCACCTCAATTCTGGGAGCAATTCCCTCCACAGGGAAGAGGGCTTGCACTGGGACTTAGAAGGATCTGCCCCCTCTCTTCTGCTTGCCCCGGACTCCAGAACCAAAAACCAGGAGAAAAAAAGGTAAACTTTTTTCCTAAAAAAAGAACTCTTGGCCAAGTGGAGTGGCTCACACCTGTAGTCCCAACACATTGGGAGGCTGAGGCAGGAGGATCACTTGAGGCCAGGAGTTTGGGACCAGCCTGGACAACATGGCGAGACCCTGTCTCTACCAAAATAAAACACAAAAATTATCTGGGTGTGGTGGCG
Organism: Rhinopithecus bieti; assembly: GCF_001698545.2. Classification (NCBI taxonomy): domain Eukaryota; kingdom Metazoa; phylum Chordata; class Mammalia; order Primates; family Cercopithecidae; genus Rhinopithecus; species Rhinopithecus bieti. The sequence continues at coordinate 322,343 of NW_016828387.1, read as the reverse complement.
CATGCCTGTAGTCTCAGCTACTCAGGAGGCTGAAGCAGGAGGATTACTTGAGCCTGGGAGGTCGAGGCTGCAGTGAGCTATGATTGCGCCAGTGTACTCCAGCCTGAGTGATAGAGTGAGAACCCCATCTCTTAAAAATACAAAAAACCAGAGCTTATGAATGTATCCATGACTTAACTCAAAAGTGGCCCAGTGGAAACACAGGGCAAAGGAAGGTTTCACATAAGCACCTGGACACAAACGGACCCAGGAGGTGGCACATGGCATTGAGAACCCACTCCCCATCACTAGGTCTTGTTTTTTTTTTTTTTTTTTTTTTTTTTTTTTT
>NW_016828387.1:313689-318197 GCF_001698545.2 Rhinopithecus bieti | reverse complement strand
TTTTTTTTTGAGATGGAGTCTCGCTCTGTCACCCAGACTGGAGAGCAGAGGCCCAATCTGGGCTCACTGCAAGCTCTGCCTCCCGGGTTCACACCATTCTCCTACCTCAGCCTCCCGAGTAGCTGGGACTACAGGTGCCCGCCACCTCACCCGGCTAGTATTTTTTTTTTAGTAGAGACGGGGTTTCACTGTGTTAGCCAGGATAGTCTCGATCTCCTGACCTCGTGATCCGCCCATCTCGGCCTCCCAAAGTGCTGGGATTACAGGCTTGTGCCACTGCGCCTGGCCCCGTCACTAGGTCTTTTGGCCCCAAATGGGTGAGATGACTAAGAAAGTAGGGCACCATGTGCAGCAGATGGGAAGGTGGCTAGACAGAAAATGATGGCCTTGACTGTGATGGTCATCACAGACAGGACCTCTAAGAAAGGTGGCCAAGGGGGTCTCAGGACCCATGTTCAGAATAGCAGGCTGACAGCCTAACAAGGGTCTGGGACATCACCATGAAAGAAGACAAGCCAGGTGCAGTGGCTCACGCCTATAATCCCAGCACTTTGGGAAGCCAAGGCGGGAAGATTGCTTGAGCCCAGGAGTTTGAGACCAGCCTGGGCAACATAGCAAGACCCCCATGACTACTAAAAATTAAAAAATTAGCCAAACATGGCTGGGCGCGGTGGCTCAGCCTGTAATCCCAACACTTTGGGAGGCCGAGGCAGGTGGATTACGAGGTCAGGAGTTTGAGACCAACCTGACCAACATGATGAAACTCCATCTCTACTAAAAATACAAAAATTAGCCAGGTGTGGTGGCGGGCACTTGTAACCCCAGCTACTCAGGAGGCTGAGGCAGGAGAATTACCTGAATCCAGGAGGCGGAGGTTGCAGTGAGCCAAGATCATGCCATTGCACTCCAGCCTGGGTGACAAAGTGAGACTCTGTCTCAAAAAAAAAAAAAAAAAAAATCATTAGCCAAGCACAGTGGCATGTGCCTGTTGGGAGGCTGAGTGACGAGGGAGGATTGCTTGAGGCCAGGAATTGGAGACCAGCCTGGGCAACATAGCAAGACCTCGGCTTGGAAGTAAGGAAAGAAAGAAGGGAGGGAAGGAGGGATGAAGGTAGAGAGAACTGGGACAAGATGGACTCCTGAGGCCATCGTAATTCTGGAACACAATACGATGGCCTCTGTGTTAGGAGGGCTCATTCGGCTTCTCTCCAAGCCATCTTTTTGGCACCAAGGACCGGTTTTGTAGAAGACGATTTTCCACGGATGGGATGGGGTGATGGGGGCAGGAGGGGATGGTTTCAGAATAAAACTGTTCCACCTCAGGTCACCAGACGTTAGATTCTCATAAGAGGCGCCCAACCTACATCGCTCACACATGCAGTCCACAATAGGGTTTGTGCTCCTATGAGAATGTAATGCCACACTGATCTGACAGGAGGCAGGGCTCAGGCAGTAATGCTCACTCACCTGCCACTCACCTCCTACTGTGCGGCCAGTTCCCAACAGGCCATGGAATGCTTACTAGTCCACAGCCCTGGAGTTGGGCACCCCTATTCTAACGCACAAACTTCTACTGTCTTAGGAGTGGCGCCCTGGCCTCCACAGCAGGGAGAGAGCAGGAATACCCAACCACAGATATTGATCAGGATATTGATCAACTTCCTACCGTCATGGTGGATCCAAGCCTGGAGCCCTCTGGGTGGTCATCAGGTAACCCCAGCACATTTTCCTGCCCTGGACTTCTGGCCATGCTGAGGTTGCTGTGAACAGACATGATGTGCAGGGTCATGGATGTGCAACTCAAATTCCTTGACAAGCGGGAGCTTTATTTTATGGCCCAAGCAGTTTGGAGACAAAATCATAAGGTGCTTACCCATCCAGTATCTTCTCAGCCGGCAATGGGAGGTGTCAGACTGACCAGATCCTACTGCCCCTTCCGCCCACAGAAGATGGGTCTGCATTTCTCTCTCTTTCTCTCTTGGTGGCCAAGAACTGTCAACATCCAGCTATGACTCGGCACTCAGCCGCCACTCAGCCTGCTCAGGTTGAAAGGTCAAATATTGTCTGGAATTGGCAGCCCAGCTTACTAGCAGCTCTTCTGTCTTCAGAGTGCCGCGAGGGGAGCTGTCAGCAGGCTGAGGCAAGGACCAGAGAGGGAACTCCCGCGACAGAGAAAGCTCACCCTTGGGTATGTTCTGGAGAGAGAATGGCAGAGTCTGTCCCAGGAACTTATTAGCTGGCAGTTAAGATCCTCATCCGGCCGGGCGCGGTGGCTCAAGCCTGTAATCCCAGCACTTTGGGAGGCCGAGACGGGCGCATCACGAGGTCAGGAGATCGAGACCATCCTGGCTAACATGGTGAAACCCCGTCTCTACTAAAAAAAAATACAAAAAACTAGCCGGGCGAGGTGGCGGGTGCCTGTAGTCCCGGCTACTTGGGAGGCTGAAGCAGGAGAATGGCGTAAACCCGGGAAGCGGAGCTTGCAGTGAGCTGAGATCCGGCCACTGCACTCCGGCCCAGGCGACAGAGCGAGACTCCGTCTCAAAAAAAAAAAAAGATCCTCATCCACAGAAAAGCAGGTAGGAATTAGCCACGTGGTGTGTGCCTATGGTCTGAGCTACTCAGGAAGATGAGGAGGGAGGATTGTTTGAGCCCAGGAGGTTGAGGCTGCAGCTAGCTATGATTGTGTCACTGCGCTCCAGGCTGGGTGAAAAAGCAAGATCTTGACTCAAAAAAAAAAAGGAAGAAAGAAGAAAAAGAGAGAGAAAGAAGAAAGAAAGGAAAGAAAGAGAAAGGGAAGGAAGGAAGGAGAAAGAAAAGAAGGAAGGAAGGAAAGGAAGAAACAATGACAAAGAAAGGAAAGAAAGAAGAAAAGAAAAGAAAAAAGTAAAGCAGATAGGAAGGTGAGGGGAGAGGGCCAGGAAGATAGAAGACAGGATGGACAAGAAGGGTGGGAAGGATCCCCACACCAAATTCAGGAGTGGCTCTGCGTTGGGAAATCCATCTACAACTGCCAGGTACTTGGTTTTGCAAACACGCACAGAGAAACCTTCATCCACCTCTGTGCAATGTTGGACTGAAGTAGAAATGAGCTGCTGTTTTCTGGAAGCACCCCATTTCTTGGAGCTGATCTTCTCTAATAATGAATTCTGGTGGAGCCTGCCATTCACAGCACCCCACTCTCCCATCTGTAGGAGGTGGGCACAGGACCCGGGCTAGTTGATCAGAGAGCTCCCTTGCCCTGGGATGAGCACGTGACCCAGATGGCTTCATCACAGGGAAGATCCTCTTGCCTGTTCTAGCCACTATGCTGGAAGAACAGGATTTGGGCTTGCTGGCCGCCATCTTCCAGTCCACGCTGGGAACCCATTTGCAGGAGGAGGGAAGGAGGACAACCCAATTTGAGGGAACATATGGACGGCAGCTATAGAAGACTCCATATGTGCCCAAGGCTAGATCCACCCCATCCCTTCCTGTTCCATAAATCCATACATCTTCTCCCGCTTTTGCTTACCCTAGTTTGAGTTACATTTCTGACACCTGCCACCATAAAAGCCCAAATGATTACAGGGAATATTTGTTTACAGGAAAGACCCAGCAGTCTGTGAAAAAAGAGGCTGCTGATGCATAGTCATCACAGACCAGCGCAAAGAGTGAAACAGAAATGTCCAGCTTAATCTGCAAAAGCCTCTTTGGATCCTTGAGAGGCACTCAGACTTACAGCAAATTGATAAGCTGATATCCTTCTTTCATCCAGGTAAGCACATTAACTAGGTTAATGTTCCTGTCTTAAGGGACTGCTGTAGGTTAGGGTGAGTGAATGAAAGAAGCAAGTTTTTAAACAGGAAAAAGGCTGCAGAGAAGTTGAGGTGACAAGCATTGCTTCACCCCCAGTGGAAGGTGAGCTTGTCTGTTAGGTCCCAGGGACTGAACTAGAGTTCCGTGGTTAGGGGATGACCCATCTCAACCAGAAAACTCCCATCATCCTCCCGTGGGGATGTGATTAAGATCTTCTCCAGAAGGAGATGGCCTCGTGCATTGGGGCTTTTTAGTCTCCCTGTCCCTCCTCTAGAAGGACATTGCTAATGGCCTTGCCCTGCCAAGTCTTCAGTCTACAACAGCACTGCCCCGATTCAGACACAGCCTAGATCCTTCCCAGACACACTGTTATTCCGACTTTTTGCCCTTTCGGTCCAGCCTTCCCTATCACTTATGCTGAAATTGGGAACGTTTCCCAAACCAACAATTTCCTGGTCCACAATGTTCCCTTACTGAGTGTCCCCACAGGAGAGATAGGCAGCCTGATAAATAAAACCAGTCATAAAACCTCCCTGCCTTAGCAAATGGACTGCTTTGCCAGGCTGCTGTCACATAGCACTCCTGTCTCCCGTTTGACTTCACATAGTAAAAATTGTCTAAAAGATAAGGCAGGAGCTCCGGCTGACACCATCACCCCCATAGATCTCTCTCTAGAAGCATTGGAAGAGGCCCTCTCAAAAAAGACAAAA
>NW_016828387.1:278341-313514 GCF_001698545.2 Rhinopithecus bieti | reverse complement strand
AAAAAAAAAAAAAAAAAAAAAAATAGAAGCATTGGAGGAAAGATATGGTTTGTAGTGAAACAAATTGGAAGTCAAGCTCAGGCCTCAACCACTTACTTGCTTCTAACCTTGGGTCAGTCCTATGTACCTAGGAACCTCGGTTTTCTTTTCTTTCTTTTCTTTTCTTTTTTTTATGAGATGGAGTCTTGCTCTGTCGCCCAGGCTGGAGTGCAGTGGTGCAATCTCGGCTCACTGCAACCTCTGCCTCCTGGGTTCAAGCGATTCTTGTGCCTCAGCCTCTGGAGTAGCTGGAACTACAGGCGTGCACCACCATGCCCAGCTAAATTTTGTATTTTTAGTAGAAACAGGGTTTTGCCATGTTGGTCAGGCTGGTCTCAAACTCCTGATCTCAAACAATCCACCCGCCTCAGCCTCCCAAACTGCTAGGATCACAGGCACAACACAAGCCACCGCACCTGGCTGGAACCTCGACTTTCTTCTGTACGATGGAGGGGGGACAGTAATATTGCAATGTTTACAATTAGGTTCAATTGAGAGTAACAGAGGTCTGAATACAGTAGCTGAAGTGGGGTGGGCAGATCACTTGAGGCCAGGAGTTCAAGACCAGCCTGGGCAACATAGAGGCATACCATCTACAAAAAAATAAAAATTAGCTGGGCGTGGTGGCACAGGCCTGTAATTCCAGCTACTCAGGAGGCTGAGGTGGGAGGATCACTTGAGCCCTGAAGGTTGAGGCTGCAGTGAGCTATGATTGTACCACTATACTCCAGCCTGGGTGACAGAGTGAAACCCTGTATCTAAAAAAATAAAAAATAAAACACTTGGCCATGCCTAGCTGCAAGAACATCTGGGAAAGGTAGCTGTGGTAGGTAGCCTCAAAAATGGCCCCAATATCACTGGATGCAGTGGCTCGCACTTTAGGAGGCCAAGGCAGGAGGATTACTTGAGCCCAGGCGTTCCAGACAAGCCTGGGCAACATAGTGAGACCCTGTCACTACAAAAAAATTCAAAATTAGCTGAGCATGAAGGTGCATACCTGTAGTCCCAGATACTTGGGAGGCTGAGGTGGGAGGATCACTTGAGTCCAGAAGTTCAAGACTACAGTAAACTATGATCACGCCACTGGATGCCAGCCTGGGTGACAGAGTGAGATCCTGTCTCAAGAAAAAAAAAAAGGCCCTTCTCCACTCCCCAAAAGTCCCCATTAATCCCTTTATTCCAGCGTTTTCCCCCCTTGTGAGGAAGAGGGGAAATTTGTATTTGTATTTGTATTTCCACTTCCTTTGAGTGTGGCTGGACCTAGTCACTTTCTTCTAACCAATAGACTACGGCTAGAAAAATAGAATTTAGTCACATAACCATGTCTAGCTGCAATAACATCTGCATTAGTCTGTTTTCATGTGGCTGATAAAGACATACCCGAGACTGGGAAGAAAAAGAGATTTAATTGGACATACAGTTCCATATGGCTGGAAGAGGCCTCAGAATCATGGCGGGAGGTGAAAGGCATTTCTTTTATGGCGGCAGCAAGAGAAAAATGAGGAAGAAGCAAAAGCGGAAACCCCTGATAAACCCATCAGATCTCGTGAGACTTATTCACTATCACAAGAATAACATGGGAAAGACTGGCCCCCACGATTCAATTACCTCCCGCTGGGTCCCTCCCACAACATGGGGGAATTCTGAGAGATGCCATTCAAGTTGAGATTTGGGTGGGGACACAGCCAAACCATATCAACATCTATGGAAAAAGTGATGGGATGTCCCTTCTGAGATTAGGTTTCAAAGAGATGACGGTTCCGTCTTGGGCGTCCTCTCTTGCTCTGAGAAAAACCAGACACCATGTTGTGAGGTGCTCTCTGGAAAGGCCCACAAGGCAAGAAACTGATGCCTCTGCCGGGCGCAGTGACTTACACCTGTAATCCCAGCACTTTGGGAGGCCGAGGCGGGTGGATCACTTGAGGTCAGGAATTTGAGACCAGCCTGGCCAACATGATGAAACCCCATCTCTACTAAAAATACAAAAATTAGCCAGCGTCGTGGTGCACGCCTGCAGTCCCAGCTACTCAGGAGGCTGAGGCAGGAGAATCATTTGAACCCAGGGGTTAGATGTTGCAGTGAGCTGAGATCGTGCCACTGTACTCCAGCCTGGGTGACAAAGCGGGACTCTGTCTCAAAAAAAAGAGAGAGAGAGAGAGAAACTGATACCTCTGGTCAACATCTAGCGAGGACCTGAGGCCCTCAGTGCAACAGTCTTATCATGAGTGACCTTGGGAAGAAGATCCTTCCCAAGATTAACCTTCAGATGACGGCGGCCCTTGTGGAAATCTCAATGCAATCTCATAAGAGACCTGAGCCAGAGGACCCACTGAAAACATGAGATGCCAAACTTTTTTGTTCTGACTTCAGGAGCTAAGTGGTGTGCTCATTTGTTACACAAAAATAGTTAACTAATACAATAGTTTTCCAGCTAGACACATTTCCAGGATTCTGTTACCAAGAAGGAAGGGAAGGCTGGAGATTGGGAAGCAGTGAATAGTCACCATCACCAAAACTGAGGGGTCAATTTGATCAGGTCTGGTTGCCCTGCTCGCTTTGGTCACTTGCTTGTTTTGTTAATTTTCCTTTTTTCTCCTTTTTCCTTTCTTTTATTTCTCTTGCTTTCTTTCTCTCTTTCTTTCTCCTTCCATCCTTCCTCCCTTCCTTTTCCTTCCTTCCTTCCTTCCTTCCTTCCTTCCTTCCTTCCTTCCTTCCTTCCTTCCTTCCTTCCTCCCTCCCTCCCTCCCCTCTCTTCCTCCCTCCTTCCTTCCTTGCCTGCTGTGTCAATTTTATTATTATTATTATTATTATTATAGAGACAAGGTCTCACTATGTTACCCAGGCTGGTCTTAAACTGGGCTCAAGCAATACTCCCACTTTGGCCTCCCAAAAAAGTGGGATTATAGGCATGAGCCACCATGCCTGGCCTTTTTCTCTTTTTCCTCTGAAGCTGAAGACAGTCACAGCTGAAGGCTGTGGTAGCTGAATATCATGGTATTAAACACTGAAATGTACCCTTCACTAGCTTCTTTAGAGATCACATTCACAGGTCACTACGGTAATGTTTGCTTCAGTTGTTTTTCAGGAACTTGGGCCAGCTCCCGTCCAGTTCAATCAGTTTGGGGCCACCAATTCTTCAGTGGGCCTGCCCAAATGCCCAGGAAGTGGACTTGATGTCAGAGAGCCAAAGATCCCACCCTCAGATCATGCTAATGCCACCACTTTCTGTACACATGTCCTATGAAATGCCACAAACCCTGACTACTACGCTTGTGAGGAACAAACCTATCAATTAATTTTCCCTACTGCCAATCACCTTTCCCCATGCCTTACGCCACCATGTTTCCCTAACCCATAAATATCCCTAAGCCTTATCTTCAGGAAGCAGGATGTGAGAGCTGTTCTACCTCCTTGCTTGGTGGCCTTGCAAAGAAATCTTTTCTCTTTTGCAAAACCCACATCATAGTCACAGTGACTGATTTACTGCATGCGGGCAGGACAGACCTGCACCCGGCCAATAACACCACTCATACCTACCCCAAAGGGCTGTCGTGAGGATGGAATGAGGTAAATCTGTAATGTACCCATATCCAATTTGCCAGCACCCAGGAAGTGACTAAGGAGACATGGTTTTATTATTATTATTATTATTATTATTGTATTTTTAGTAGAGATGGGGTTTCCCCATGTTGGTCAGGTTGGTCTCGAACTCCCAACCCCGGGTGATTTGCCCACCTCGGCCTCCCAAAGTGCTGGGATTACAGGCGTGAACCACCACACCTGGCTGGAGACGTGGTTTTTAGTGAAGGGCCACTGTCTAGTGTCTGCTTCCCAAGCTTTTTGCCAAGCTCCTCTAGGAGACAAGGTGGGCTGTGTCTAATATTCGATCTTTCCTGACTTCTCCCCTTTGACAGTTCAGATTCCCTATGCCCTCCAGCCAATTAGTACAATTACTACTTCTTTTTATTTTTTCTTTTCTTTTTTTTTTTGAGACGGAGTCTTCCTCTATTTCCCAGGCAAGAGTGCGGTGGCACTATCTCGGCTCACTGCAACCTCCACCTCCCCCGTTCAAGTGATTCTCCTGCCTCAGCCTCCTGAGTAGCTGGGGTTACAGGTGCCCGCCACCATGCCTGGGACTAATTTTTGAATTTTTAGGAGAGACGGGGGTTTCACCATGTTGGCCAGGCTGATCTCAAACTCCTGACCGCAGGTGATCTGCCCACCTCGACCTCCCAAAGTGCTGGGATTACAGGCATGAGCCACCACACCTGGCATTACAGTCACTACTTCTGCAAAAGTAAAGATCCCCAAGCCCAGCAGGAGGGTTCACAGAATGGTAAGATTTCAGAGGGAAAGGGGCTATACAGCCCTTCTAATTCAATTTCCCCACTCACCATTGTGAACCCAGACACTTGCACAAAGTCACAAAGGGACCTGGGCCCTCTGGAGAGATGACCTAGCTCTGTGTTCCTCCCTCTCTCCAAACTGCTAATGCTCAGACAGAGGCTGGTGTATGCGGCATTTTACAAAGTTTCCTATACAAGCAGTTTGGGAGGCTGAGGTGGGTAGATCTCTTGAGGTTAGGAGTTCAAGACCAGCCTGGCCAACATGGTGAAACCCTGTCTACTGAAAATACAAAAAAATTAGCCGGGCATGGTGGCACGTGCCTGTAATCCCAGCTACTCCCAGCTGAGGTGGGAGAATGACTTGAACCTGGGAGGCAGAGGCTGTAGTGAGCTGAGATTACACCACTGCACTCCAGCCTGGACTGCAGAGTCAGACTCTGTCTCAAAAAAAAAAAAAAAAAAAAAAAAAAAAAAAAAATTTATAAAGTGTTCTATAGAAAAAATTAATGTGCACTAGTTCAACCCAGTTTTCTCTCCCTGACAGGAGTTGAGGGCAGGTTTATGGGACATGTGGTGCTTTTTGAGTGAACAAGCGTCATATGTCGTTCTGGTTTCCCTTTAGGCTTTTGGGGGCCCCTCCTCTTGTGTCTTTGGCTTGGCAGGGAGCTGAAGTCCTTGCAATCATGAGCCTGTCCCTCATGGATATAACTGGGAGAAAAGTCTAGAAAGTGCTCCCTGGGGTCCCAGGATAATGTGTCCATCTACCTAAGGCAAGAATGCAATCTGTATTATCTATCACCCTTCCCCAAGGGTGCAGGATTTATGTCACCCTGGAAGAATGCGGACTCCCGAATCAGTTCACACACAATGAAACCCCAGTTTTTCAGAATAGATTGAGAGCAAAGCCTTTCAGTGGAAATGAATGTTCTGGGCAGAAAAAAAAATTAATGAAAGTCCTGAGATTTTTTAGAACTATTAATCTAATAACAGGAGGTAAAATGTGCCAGTATCCCTGCTGCTTATTTCCACTAGTGAACTGGGCTACACGGGAACTTAATAAAACATTCACAGAAGGCAGCCGGGCGCAATGGCTCACGCCTGTAATCTCAACATTTTGGGAGGCCAAGGTGGGCGGATTGCCTGAGGTCAGGAGTTCGAGACCAGCCTGGCCAGCATGGTGAAACCCCATCTCTACTAAAAATACAAAAATTAACCAGGCATAGTGGTGGGTGCCTGTAAACCCAGTGACTCAGGAAGCTGAGGCAGGAGAATCGTTTGAACCCGGGAGGCAGAGGTTGCAGTGAGCCGAGATGGTGCCATTGCACTTCAGCCTGGGCAACAGAGAGAGATTTCATTTCAAAAAAAAGAAAAAAAAAAAAAAAAGAAAAGAAAAAAGAAAACAACAAAACAAAATATTCACAGAAGGCTCAACTGCAATATTTAAAATCTTTACCAGTGGCCGGGTACGGTGCCTCATGACTGTAATCCCAGCACTTTGGGAGGTCAAGGCGGGTGGATCACCTGAGGTCAGGAGTTCGAGACCAGCCTGGCCAACATGGAGAAACCCCATCTCCACCAAAAATGCAAACATTAACCGGGTGTGGTGGTGCATGCCTGTAATCCCAGCTACTCAGGAGGCTGAGAGGGAAGGATCACTTGAACCCGGGAGACGGAGGTTACAGTAAGCTGAGATGGTGCCACTGCACTCCAGCCTGGGCAACAGAGCAAGACTCTGTCTCAAAAAAAAAAAAAAATTTACCTGTCATTTGTATTTCATAAACAGCAGCAATTTCATTAAAATCAGTGCGTATGGGGAAAATGGATGCATAGGTAGTGTCCTATCTTCTTGTTTAATGCTGTGTTAACATATTTTTGCACGTTTAAAAAATTGACATGGATAAATTTTTAGCATGAAGTTGCAGAAGCTGACCTGGGTTCTAACTGTAAAATGCAGAGGAACCCTACTCATACAGAAGCTTTATGAAGTTGACTCATTGCTAACGTCCCTGTGAGTACCTAACTTAAATAGTCCAGTGTAGCCAGGCATGGTGGTGCACACCTGTAATCTCAGTTGCTCAGGAGTCTGAAGCAGGAGGATCACTTGAGGCCAGCAGTTCGAGGCTGTGGAGCATGGTGATTGTGCTTGTGAATGGCCACTGTGCTTCAGCCTGGGCAACATAATGAGATCCTGTCTCTATTTAAAAAAAAAAAAAAGAAAGAAAGAAAAGAAAGTTCATCAAGAACTGGAGGGCCATGGAAGACTGAGCACTGAGTTTAGAAAGTTGTCACTACAGGGCGGGCATGGTGGTTTGTACCTGTAATCCCAGCATTTTGGGAGGCCGAGGTGGGGTGGTCGCTTGAGCCTAGGAATTTGAGACCAGCCTGGGTGACATGGCAAGACCTCGTCTCTACTAAAAATTTTAAAAATTAGCCAGGCATGCGGGCATGTGCCTGTAGTTCCAGCTACTTGGGAGGCTCAGGTGGGAAGATTAGTTGGGCCCAGTGGTTCGAGGTTGCAGTGATCTAAGACCACTCCACTGAATTCCAGCCTGGGCTGTAGTGTGAGACCCTGCCTCCCAATAAATAAAAAGTAAAAGAAAGCTGTCACAACAAAATGACGCACATGGAGTTTGAACACCTCTCTTTTTGGGAGAACTCACTGAGTAGACAACACTGTGTGTGTGCGTGTGTGCATGAGTGCATCTGTGAGTGTGTGTGGGGTGCTTTGGATAGGGGAAGAGTGTGAAGGAGCCCATGAATCCTTTTATTCTGATAAAGGGCAGGGCCAGGTGCAGTGGCTCACACCTGTAATCCCAGCACTTTGGGAGGCCAAAGCAGGTGGATCATTTGAAGTCAGGAGTTTGAGACCAGCCTGGTCAATGTGGCAAAACCCTGTCTCTACTAAAATTACAAACAAACAAAAATAGCCAGGTGTGGTGGTGCACACCTGTCATCCCAGCTACTTGGGAGGCTGAGGCAGGAGAATCGCTTGAACCCAGGAGGCAGAGGTTGCAGTGAGCCGAGATTATGCCACTGCACTCCAGCCTGGGTGACAGAGCATGACTCTGTCTAAAAAAAAAAAAGGAGCAGGAGTATTTATGAAGCAGCCAGGAGCTGGGTATGTGTCCAGCTTGCATCTTTGTGATAAGCATTTGATAACCATTGAGCTTAGCAGTAGAGTTACAGAAGTGGTACCTAGATGTTTTCCTTTTTCTTTTCTTTTTTTGAGACAGTGTCCTGCTCTGTCACCCAGGATAGAGTGCCATGGAGTGATCACGGCTTACTGCAGCTTCGACCTTCTGGGTTCAAGCCATTTTCCTGCCTCAGCCTCCCAAGTAGCTGGGACCACAGGTGCACCTGGCTAATTTTTAAATTTTTGTAGAGATGGGGGTCTTCCTATGTTGCCCAGGCTGGTCTCAAACTCCTGGCCTCAAGTGATTCTCCTGCCTCAGCCTCCCCAAGGGCCGGGATTATAGGTGTGAGCCATCGCCCCTGGCCTATGATTGCTTTTCTTAACATGGTACTCTGCCATTATATTATCTATTAGGAATTTGATATGCTCAGAAGATATAGTGAGTTGCCTGTTTACTAACATCGGGGTCCTTTCAGGTAGTGTCCACCACAGGAAACATTACTATTTGGGTTTTGTGACCCAGGAATCCATATTTACCTGGTGGCAGTGACCCAGCACTCACCTTTCCAGACCTCATCTGGTGGCCTTGTAACCCTGGAGCTGAAGCCGCATGCACATAAGCAATCAGTCGCAGTGTATCGGCACAGGGTCCCAATGCATCCAGGATTCATTTCGGGATGGCTTCCCCTCCCTCAGCCGGGTCTCGAGCCCCATTGCTCTCCATGCCTGCCCATCTCCGTCTCCACGGCGATCATGTGTTTGCAGGGAGCCATCAATATCCTCTTCTCTTATGCTTTATGAATGGGAGAGTCAACCTCAACGGGAAGCCAGCAGGGACTTGGGTGGACAGGTGTCTCACGCTGGATGGGCGAGCCCAGATGGGAGGGAGGGTGGGCTCGCTCTCATTTGTAGGTGGGTCATGGGATTTGCTATGAAGCTGGAGGGAAAATCTGGACCCCTAAAGAGGAGTCCCTTCCCTTCCTAAGGGAAGGCCCCAGTTTGAGACTGCAGGAGGAGCTGGGTAGCCATTGGATATGGCTTAAAGCACATGAATCATGACCAGGGTGCACTGTTTGGACAGCAAGTCAGTGGCCCAAGGAGAGAGAGGTTAGTGATGGGAAGTGTCCTGGGACTCACCGATGCATCTTTATATTTTTCTCTTTAAACATTAGGAGGAGGCCGGGTGCTATGGCTCACACCTGTAGTCCCAGCACTTTGGGAGGCTAAGATGGGCAGACTGCTTGAGCTCAGGAGTTTGAGACAACCCTGGGCAACATGTCGAGATCCCGTCTCTACGAGAAATTTAAAAATTAGCCGGGCATGATGGTAGGTGTCTGTGGTTCCAGGTACTCAGGAGGCTGAGGCCGGAGGATTGCTTGAGCCTGAGAAGTTGAGGCTACAGGGAGCTGTGAGCTCACCACTGCACTCCAGCCTGGGCAACAGAGCGAGACCCTGTCTCAATCAATCAATCAACAAATATCAGGAGGAGAATTTGTTGATGTCTTTTTCTGTCATAAGCTTGGCTCTCCAAGAGCCTTTTCTTCCCAGGAGGACATGCTGGTGTTTTATGAATCTAGGGCTTCTTGCCTGAAGCTTATAAAGTGCTAGATGGAATGAAAACAGCAACGGTAAGAGCAGGCTCTTATGCAACACACCAGGTATTGCTCTACACCAGGTATTGCTCTTTGCTACACACCAGGTATTGCTCTAAGTGCTTTGCAGGGGTTAAGAGATGCACTTGACTAGCTGAGGACAGTCCAGGGGTGGGGTTTTCAGAGGCTGTCAGGCGAGTGGCCCCCAGCCTTCCTAGTGGAATCCCTGAGCAATAATCACACACATGTGGCCAGGCACAGTGGCTCAAGCCTGTAATCCCAGCACTTTGGGAGGCCAAGACGGGCGGATCACGAGGTCAGGAGATCGAGACCATCCTGGCTAACACGGTGAAACCCCGTCTCTACTGAAAATACAAAAAACTAGCCGGGCGAGGTGGCGGGCGCCTGTAGTCCCAGCTACTCGGGAGGCTGAGGCAGGAGAATGGCATAAACCCGGGAGGCAGAGCTTGCAGTGAGCTGAGATCCAGCCACTGCACTCCAGCTTGGGCGACAGAGCGAGACTCTGTCTCAAAAAAATAAATAAATAAATAAATAATCACACACATAAGTTTCACTCCACAAACATGGGTTGTAAAAACATTATAATCTGGCCAGGTGCAGTGGCTCATGCCTATAATACCAGCACTTTGGAAGACCAAGGCAGGAGGATTGCTTGAGGAGTTCCCGACCAGTCCGGGCAGCATAGCAAGACCCCGTCTCTACCAAAAAAAGAAAAAGGCAGGATATGTTGGTGTGCACCTATAGTCCCAGCTACTTGGGAGGCTGAGGCAGGGAGATTGCTTGACCTCAGGAGTTCAAGCCTGTGGTAAGCTACAATTCCACTACTGTACTCCAGCCTGAGCAACAGAACAAGACTTTTTTTTTAAGCCATAATCCATTATTTTTTTTCTAAATTAAATGGAATGTGTTGTGAACCATAATCATTTTATTTATTTATTTATTTATTTTTGAGACAGACTCTTGCTCTGTAGCCCAGGCTGGAGTGCAGTGGCACGACCTCAGCTCCCTGCAACCTCTGCCTCCTGGGTTCAAGCAATTCTCCTGCCTCAGCCTCCCAAGTAGCTGGGATTACAAATGTGCACCACCACACCTAATTTTTGTATTTTTAGTAGAGATGGAGTTTCATCATGTTGGCCAGGCTGGTCTCGAACTCCTGGCCTCAAGCGATCCACCTGCCTCAGCCTCCCAAAGTGCTAGGATTACAGGCGTGAGCCACCGTGCTTGGACCTAGCCACAATTATTTAATACCAGGGCTTCCTACCATCACTCCCCAAAGCTAGGAGAAGGTCTCAGGAGCATATAGGGTCAGGTATGTGTGGAAAGGCCCTCCAGGCTCCAGTCCACACTGGGCCTGCTCTGTGCCCTGACTCCAACCTCCAGGAGCCCTCAAAGGCAGCAGCTCCACTGCTCATGAGCCAAGTTTGGGGACCAGGGCTCTTCCTAGCAGCCAGAAGGAGCCTTATTCTTAGCTTTTTTTTTTTTTTTTTTTTTTGGTAGAGACAGAGTCTGGCTCTGTTGCTCAGGCCAGAGTGCAGTGGTGCGATCATAGCTCATTGCAACCTCTGCTTCCCGGGCACAAGCAGTCCTCCCACCTCAGCCTCCTGAGTAGCTGGGACTACAAGCGTGCACCACCACACCTGGCTAATTTATAAATTTTTAAATTTTTAATTTTCTGTAGAGACAGGGTCTTGATATGTTGCTCAGGCTGATCTCAAACTCCTGGCCTCAAGCAATTCTTCTGCCTCAGCCTCCCAAAGTGCTGGGATTACAGGCATGAGCCACTGTGCCTGGCTCTGCTCTTAGTACCAAGGGCCCTCACGTCCCCTGTCTCTTCTCGGGGACTCTGCCAAGTCCCAGGCTCCTTCTTAGCCTTGGGGACAGTTCCCAAATCAGCATATCCACTTCCATCTCCCCACCTCACCCCAAACACTTCCTTCCAGCATCTAGAGACATCCTGAAGTTTCTCTTCTTGAGTCTAGCCCTTCTGGGTATGCTTAGGGACTGAAATGCTCAAACTGGCCTCACCTCTTGACACTGTAATTGTCCCTTATCTCCCATTAAACAGGAACCCTGCTTTGTGTAGTTCAGTGCCTGCTGCCAAGTCAGAGATGTGACCTCAACGAAAGCGGCCCAGTCATACCAAACCTCAGTTGCCATAACAGTCCTGGAATCCAGTGTGGCTTTCACACTATACATCACTTCACTCTGTTATCTCCGACAGAAAACTCAAACTGGCTTAAGCAAAAAGGGTACTGACTGGACTATGTAACCAAAAAGTGTAGGTATAGGTGTGGTTTCAGGAATGGCTGGATCCAGGCACTCACATGTGGCATCGGGAGTCCCTTTCCTGACTGTTGGTTTCAGTTTTCTCTGCAGGGGTTTCATTCAAGCACCGGTTCCCTCCTCATAGTGGCAAGGTGGCTGCCCAGGACAAGAGGCTTATATCCAAGAGCTCAGCTACTTAAGGATAAGTTCCATCAGAAGTCCAAGTTGAGGCCGGGCTTGGTGGCTCACAACTGTAATGCTAGCACTTTGGGTGGCCAAGGTGAGTGGATCACTTGAGGTCAGGAGTTCGAGACCAACCTGGCCAACATAGTGAAGCCTTGTCTCTACTAAAGAAAACCCACAAAAATTAGCTGGGCGTGGTGGCACGTGCCTGTAATCCCAGCTACTTGCAAGGCTGAGGTGGGACAATCACTTGAACCTGGCAGGCGGAAGGTGCAGTGAGCCGAGATCACACCACTGCACTCCAGCCTGGGCAACAGAACGAGACTCTGTTGGCAATGACTAGATCATCTGTCCAGTCCTGAACCAGTCACTGTGTCAGGTAGAAGTATTGTTGGATTGGCCAGGCGTAGGACACACGGCCATCTCCAGACGTAGGAATGGCATTGTCTCAACCCAAACTCCATGAACCAGGAGTTGGGGAGGAGCAAAGCTTTAGAGGAAACTCTGGGCCCTGTCATCAAGCAGAGGAGGAAAGGAGGCCACAGAGACTGAGCCACCAAGTACCCACTGTGCCCTCACCGCCAGCTCCCGCCCTGGCCAGTGCACTCCTGGACCATCACTCCTCTCCGTCTTGTTCACATTCACCCTCACCCCAGCAGAGATCAGGCCAGGGGACTGGTGGCAAGTGAGTGAAGGGCTTCAGCAATGGGGGCCCCTACCTTCCAGGCACAGTGCAAGTTGACCCCCCACACTTGGGGGCTCTCCTGAGTTGCACAGTGTCCTCCCAAAATTCACATCCACCTGGAACCTGCAAATATGACCTTATTTAGAAATGGAGTCTTTGCAGCTGTTGTCAAGATAAGATGAAGTCATACTATATTAGGATGGGCCCCATATTGGCACAACTGGGGTTCTTATACGAAGAGGGACCCTGGCACACAGATGCATACAGGGAGAGCGCTGTGGGATGAGGAAGGCAGAGATTGCAGCCATGCTGCCACCAGCCAAGGAGCCACCATCAACCAGGAGACGGGGCATGGATCCGATTCTCCCTGTGAACCTCCAGGAGCCAACTGTGCTAACACCTTGGTTTTGGTTTGGACTTCTGTTCCCCACATCTGTGAGACAATACAATCTGTGGTTTTAAGCTTTATGATAATTAGTTACTGTAGCCCTGGGAAAGGAATACAAGGGTAGACAGACACTGATCGAGTAAGCAAACAAATGCGAAATTGCCCTGTGACAAGGGAGGTGCAGGGTGCCTGTGTTGGGGAAGAATTCTCTGAGACTTGAAGTCAGAGGAGTTAGCTAATGGGGCCGACAGGGGTCTGCACACGAAGCTCACGGCCCAGATCTCGGTGGTCCAGTGTTTTTGCAAGGATTAGGAACTAACAATGGTTTTGCAAGAACATCCCAGGCCGAGGGGACAGCATGGGCAAAGGCCACGAAGTGGGAGGTGCCCTCTGTGAAACTAACAGGCTTTCAGCCACGTGGGTCTCTCTGATGCGTTGTCTCCGCCACAGAGGGCTTTAAAAAGCCCCGAAACTGGACAGGTGTCACTGCCTGTGGCAGTAGCGGCCATTTGGCGCCTGTGGTTTCAACTCCACCCGTTTCACATGTCTATGTTAGCAGACTGGCCCCTGAAGGGGATCTGCGTGCCAGGCCGTGACCTGCCGGACTTTGGCAACATCCTCGCCAGTGTCCCCCGACCTGTGCCCCGCCTTGTGGAGTGAGGCCTGGTTGCCCAAGCTGGCTGGGCCGGGCTGTTTGCTGCTTCCAACAAAGGAGACAATGTATTGCTGCTTTTTATTGCCAGTGAGAGCTCCGCGAGGCCTGGCCCGAGATGTGGCTGGCGTAAGGGGTCCCGGACCTGCTGTGCTGTGGACGCACCCAGTTCTGTGGTGTTTGGTCCAGCGAGGACTCGAGCCCCTTGGGGGCGGGGCCCCGAGCCGCCTGGGGGTAGGGCCCCGAGCCGCCTGGGGTAGGGCCCCGAGCCGCCTGGGGTAGGGCCTCAGGCTGTTTGGGGGCGGGGCCTCAAGCTGTCTGGGGACAGGGCTTCATGCTTCAGGGGCGGGGCCTCGAGCGGCCTGGGGGTGGGGCCTCATGCTTCAGGGACGGGGCCTCGAGCTGCCTGGGGAAGGGGCAATCTGTTGGGGAGGAGGTTCTCGAACTGCTGAGGAGGACCACCGTGCTTTTGCTTCCTCTAGGAGGCCAGCTGCACAGGCTGGAACATGCCATCTCTATGCCTGTGTTCCGTCCATAAATCCAGAGACATTACTCTCATTATTTCTTCCTGTGTAACACAATATTCATATCTGTAACCCCTTGGTAAAGCAGTTGTAAGCATTAAACAAGAGGAATTGCTTTCATTCAGCAAATATTTTTTGAGCAGCTACTAGATGCCAGGCACTGTTTTAGACGCAAGTGATACTTCAGGAAACATAATCAGACAGACAGACATGCCCTCCTGGAACTGACATTGTCGAACAAGGGTCCGCATCCTGTGGCCCACAGGCCAGATCCGGTTGACCGTCTGTTTTTGCATGGACGGTAAACTACGACTGATTTTTTGCGTTTTGATTTTTATTTTATGAAAAAAAATTTTTGGCTGGGCGTGGTGACTCACGCCTGTAATCCCAGCACTTTGAGAGGCCAAGGTGGGTGGATCACCTGAGGTCAGGAGTTCAAGACCGCCCTGGCCAACATGGGGAAACCCTGTCTCTACTAAAAATACAAAAATTAGCCGTCATGGTTGTGGGCACCTGTAATCCTAGCTACTCAGGAGGCTGAGGCAGGAGAATCGCTTGAACCCGGGAGGCGGAGGTTGCAGTGAGCCGAGATCTTGCCACGGCACTCCAGCCTGGGCAACAAGAGTGTCTCAAAAATAATAAAAATAAAAAATAAAAAATAAAATAAAATAAAATAGTGGTCTCTGGAACAATAGCTCAGTATCACCTGGACATTTGTTAGCAATCCAGACCTACTGAACCAGAATCCGTATTTTAGCAAGACCCCCCAGGTGATCTGTGTGTACATTAAAGTGTGAGATGTTTTTGTAGCAACACTCATGGAACTAGAGGTTATTATCTTAAGTGAAATAAGCCAGATACAGAAAGACAAATATTGCATGTTCTCACTCCCAAGTGGGTGCTAAAAAATGCATACACATGGCTCCACAGAGAGTGGAATAATGAACAGTGGAGATTCAGAAGGGTGAATGTGAATTCTGACGGTTCATCCACTGCTGTGAATAAATAAGTTAATGGCTGCCAGGTGAGGTGGCTCACACCTGTAATCTTAACTCTTTGGGAGACCGAAGCAGGAGGATCACCTGAGCCCAGGCGTTCAAGACCAGCCTGGGCAACATGTCAAGACCCCATCTCTACAAAAAATGCAAAATATTAGCCAGGCCTGGTGTCATGCACCTGTAGTCCCGGCTACTCAGGAAGCTTAGATGGGAGGATCGTTTGAGCCTGGGAGATAGAGGCTGCACTGAGCCATGATTGTACCACTGTACTTCATCCTAGGTGACAAAGTGAGAACCTGTTTAAAAAACAAAAACAGGCTGGGCGCGGTGGCCTATGCCTGTAATCCCAGCACTTCGGGAGGCTGAGGCAGGCGGATCACCTTAGGTCAGGTGTTCGAGACCAGCCTGGCCAACATGGCGAAACCCTGTCTCTACTAAAAGTACAAAAATTAGCCGGGCATGGTGGCAGGTGCCTGTAATCTCAGCTACACAGGAGGCTGAGGCAGGAGAATAGCTTGAACCCGGGAGGTAGAGGTTGCAGTCAGCCGAGATTGAGCCTGCACTCCAGGTGACAGAGCGAGACTCTGTCTCAAAAAAACACAGCAACGACAACAAAAAGAAATCATTTAATGGGTACAATGTATGTTATTGGGATGACGGAGATCCTAAAAGTCCTGACCTGACTATTACACAATCTTTGCATGTAATGAAATTGTATTTACATCCCATACATTTATGTAAATAAAAAAATTTTTAAAGTGTGAGATATGCAGGTCTAAAATGATGCAGAACGCTCAGCACAGGGCATGACATTTAGCAAGAGCTCCATGAATATTAGCTAATGTGGTGGATGGATGCATGGTCCCCCAAAGAGGTCCACATCCTAATCCCCAGAACCTGTGAATTTACATGGTAAAAGGGGCTTTGCAGGTGTGATTGAATTAAGGCTCCTGAGATGAAGGAATTCACCTGGATTATCCTCTAGCGGCCCAATGATGTAATCACAAGGGTCCTTTTTTTTTTTTTTTTTTTTTTGAGCTAGAGTCTCTGTTGCCCAGGCTGGAGTGTAAGCTCGATCTCGGCTCACCGCAACCTCTGCCTCCTGGGTTCAAGTGATTCTCCTGCCTCTGCCTCCCGAGTAGCTGGAATTACAGGCGTGCGCCACCACGCCCAGCTAATTTTGTATTTTTAGTAGAGATGGGGGTTTCACCATGTTGCCCAGGCTGATCTCGAACTCCTGACCTCAGGTGGCCTCGGCCTCCCAAAGTGCTGGGATTACAGGCATGAGTCACCACACCTGGCCCACAAGGGTCGTTATAAGAGGCAGTGGGCGGAGCAAGAAGAAACGTGAGCTATGAGGCTGGAAGCAGAGGGTGGAATGCATGCCTTGAAGGTGGAGTCACCTGCTTTGCAGCGGGCCTGTAGAATCTGGAAAAGACCCCCTAAGAACCCCTCGGAGGAACCAAGCTCTGCCAACACCTTGATGTTAGATGTCGGACCTCCAGAACAGTAAGAGAATAAATGTATCTTATTTTAAGTTACTAAGTTCGTGGAAGCTCGGAAGCTCGTTGGAGCAGCAATACAGAATGAATATAGCTACCATTCTTATTGTTATCATGTTTGTTGCAGGCTGGCTCTGCCATTTTCCTATTCCGTTGTTTCAGGCAAGTTATTGAGTCTCTCTGAACTTCAGTTTCCTGCTCTGTAAAATGGAGACAAGAAGTTTTCCTACTTCGGGTTATCGAGAAACTTAAATGAGATAATGCACGTAAAGTGACTCCAGCTGTCATGATTGTTGCTGCTCTTGTTTAAGTAAAGGCAGTGGCCACGACTGACTCTGTGTGACCTTGGGCAAGTTATGTGACTTCTCTGAACTTGAGTTTCTCCACCTACAAAGTGGGGGTCATGACAGCACCTACCTCCTCAGGCTGTCGTGAAGCTGGAAGGAGACCCTAATCACAATTTCTGGGCTCATGCCGCGCTTGAGGAGGACGCAGGTGTAATTCTGGCCGAATTGGAGAATGTGATCTCTAAACTGGGTGGGCTCCTCTAAGCTGTCCTGACTCGGGTCCTGAGGCTCGGGTATCCTACAGCCTCAGCCTGGCTGTCAGGGGAGTAGATCCTTCCTATTCCCTTTGCCTCCCCAGCTCTTTCCAAGTGGACAACACAACCCCATTGCTTTTTTTTTTAAGAGATGGAGTCTCCCTCTCTCACCCAGGCTGGAGTGCAATGGTGTGATCTCGGCTCACTGCAACCTCCGCCTCCCGAGTTCAAGCGATTCTCCTGCCTCTGAGTTGCTGGCATTACAGGTGCATGCCGCCACTGCCGGCTAATTTTTGTATTTTTAGTAGAGATGGGTTTTCGCGATGTTGGCCAGGCTGGTCTCTAACTCCTGACCTGAAGTGATCTGCCCGCCTCAACCTCAAAGTGCTCAGATTACAGGCGTGAACCACCACGCCTGGCCCCCATTACCTTTTGTTGTGACTGCAGCAGACTCACTGGGGGCTTCTGTCCCCATAGGGCCGGGGGATCGAGTTCATTCATTGAGGAGGGGCAGGGGCCACTGGGCTGTGGCAGGGCCTGGACATCCCGACACAAGGGTCCTTCCTGTGCTGGGGTTCTGGACTCCAAGGTGGGAGTCTGTCTGAGGCCTGGCTGTGGGGCGTGGCTTCTCTCCTGGCTGAAGTTTGCAGGATTTGTGCTGTGAGTGCTGGGCTTGGCTCCCTTGGAGTGTGCGTCTCACTGGGTTGGATCTGTCTGTGACTTGGGGTATTCTTTAAAGGGAAGAACCTGACAGACTTCACACTGCAGTGCCCCGTGCAGGGCCTGGCACACAGAAAATATCTATTGGGCCAGTGAATGGATAACCTAAGGGACTGAACGTCCCCAATGCAAACAAGAAGGGAGTCTGTGTCAGTGGGGGAATCTCCCAGGCGCCAGTAAAGGCTAGTTGACCAGGTCCTCCCTAAGCTCTGGGTGTTGCTGAAGTGGCCTTGCTGCTCTGAAAACAGCAGGTAGCATTTCCTGAGCGGCTCCTCTGTACATCTCAGCCTCGCCTCTCCCGGATGAGGACGTCTCACTTCCTATGAGGCCAGGACTGCAGCCTCAGAGAGGTTTGAGGGTGCGCCCAGGGCTACACACTTAGAGTGAGTTTGGGGCATGAGGCAAGGATTCGTGGGGTGGCTGCCCAGCTAAGCACCTCGATACTCTTCTGTAGGAAAAGAGAGCCGTTAAAGAATTTGTTTCTACCTCTTTTTTCTTCTTGGTTTTGTTACTTTCTCCCAACATTTTATTATGAAAATTGTGAAACAGCAACATCAACTCATTAACATTTTACTAAATTTGAGTGATCACATATCCGTTCCTCTATCCTTCTATCCATCCAAATTCTGGGTTCATTGTCTCCCTCCCTCCCTCCCTCCTTCCTTCTTTCTGAGTCTCACTCTGTCGCCCAGGCTAGAGTGCAGTGGCACGATCTTGGCTCACTGCAATCTCCACCTCCCGGGTTCAAGCGATCCTCCCACCTCTGCCTCCCCAGTAGCTGGGACTACAGGTGCCCACCACCATGCCTGGCTAATTTTGCATCTTTTGGTAGAGATGGGGTTTTGCCATGTTGGCCAGGCTGGTCTTGAACTCCTGACCTCAGGTGATCCGCCCACCTCGGCCTCCCAAAGTGCTGGGATTACAGGCGTGAGCCACTGCGCTTGGCCCACCCCAGTTTTTTTTTTTTTAAATCCAAGCACCCTGTTCTTATCCTTCATAGGATGATTACAATTTGATACACACTATTTGTTTCTTTTTGGGCAGGGCTAGGTCTGTCTTGTTCCCTCCTGTGTTCCCCAGTCTGGCACAGGTTGCATGTTCCGTAAGTATCTGCTGAACGAACAGATGAATGAGGGAGACGTTACTGATCTTTGCTCCTCCGATGCTGCCCCCCACCCTGATGTCATGTCTCGGCATATCTGATTTCCTGAGAGTGGCTTATGAGGCCTTCTATGAAACAGCCCTCTGAGGTGGGGATCCCTAGATCGTACATTCACAGATGCGGCAGCTGAGGCTCAGAGAGGTGAAGTGACAGGCTCCGGGTCACACAGCATCGAGGGGGCAGGTCAGGATGTGATTGCAGTTGCTCCGACCCCAGGCCTGTGCCCTGAGTCTCTACATAGCCATCCTGAGATCCCAAAGTGGGTCCTCCTCATGTCCCTGCTCTCCCCACTTCAGAAGCAGGAGCTAGAAAATTTCAAGGGGCCCCAGATACCCCACCTGGATGGCGACCAGGGTCAGGGCAGTCCTGCCTCCCAGGCTCCGAGTTAGGTTCCGCTCTTTCTCACTGCCTCCCAAATTAGTTCCACGTTCAGCCCGGGGCCTGTGGATTCCACTTGTTTTCTGTAACTGGAGCTCCCCCAGTGCTTGGCACCAAGCTCAGTGACTCGGCGTCAGCTCAGGTTCCTGATTTTCTTGGACAATTTCAAATGATTTCACTGGCAGAGAAAAGCCCAGTCGGGGGTCAGTGAGCAGATGACTCCCCTTTCCTGTAATCAGGTAGAAAAGGATCACAGATGATGAGCAGTGCCTCCCAGGGCACACAGGCTGTAGGAACAGGCCTCCTTTTCTACTTTCACCCCGGAAACCACCTTGCAGGACGGGCCTTATGATCCCCACTTCACAGATGGGGAAGCGAGGGCTCAGAGAGGTTGGGTGCTTTGCTGAGAGTTGCACAGCAAATGAGTGGCAGGGCAAGATCTGTCCCTTAGTCTGCTGGCCCCAACACCCAACCTCTTCCTCCCAGATTCCTTTCCAGCTCCAGGCTGTAGCAGGAGGCTGGCCCTGGGGACTCAGAGTGGCGAAAACCCAGACCTTGCCCACAAAGAGCTCAAAGTCGAGCAGAAAAAGACTAGATTGAGTGCAAACAGTGATCAAAGCAGCACCCGCCAACATGAGACAATATGTATTTTTAGACAGTGAGTCAGTCCTGATGATTCACAGGCCTGGCGAGGCTTGCAGGGCAGCCCCAGGACACCAAGGGCAGGGCAGGAGATGAGCTACCCAGGGGCCAGGAGACCAGAAAGGGGTCCGGGGCTGTGCCTCCTTATTCTCCATTGTGTTGTCAAGGGCTGGAGGTGGGGCTGGACGCCTTCCCACTTGATCGGAAGATGCATTTTCGAATAAGTTCTTAACTAGCTCATGGTCACAGAATTAGAATGTGATACAAGCAGCCTCCCATCACTTTATGAGCATCTGCTCTGGACTGGGCACTGTGACGGGTGCTCAGGAGATGGCAGAGCATGAAACTGACAAAGTTCTAACCTCATGCAACTGATCTTCCAGAACAGGTGTGGGCACACTTTCTCCATAAAGGGCTATGTAGTAAATATTTTAAGCCTCCTGGGCCATTGCAACTCTTAAGGCTGCAGTTGTAGCTGGAAGGCAGCCATATGCAATATGTAAATGAGGGGTGTGGCTGTGTGCCAATAAAACTTTATTTACAAAATCAAGGAGCAGCTACATTTGGCCTGCGGGCTATAATTTGCTGACGCCTCTTCTAGAAGATGCCTTCCTCCACACACCCTGGTTCCCCTCATTTGCCCTCTGCTATGTGACTTTGGGACCCCTGATGGCCCTGCGGACTCTGGCCTCCAAGGCAATGTGCTGGTTCTGCAGGTGAAACTGCTGCAGTGCTCTGTGTTCCTTGAAGATGTGTTTGCATTTGGCCTCACAAGCCCCCACATGTAGCTCTTTCTGAGTCATGTCATACTGTGACCTTGTGGGGCACCAGCATCCGTGTGTCACTTGGTTCAACCTAGTGCTTGGTCCATAGCGGGTGATGGATGAATGTTTGTAGAATCTGCAGAATGAACAGACCCAAGGCTGTGCCTAGTCCTGTGTATCTTCACTTTAGTGAGAAACTGGCAATGGGTCGGGGGTTGTGACAGAGACCAGGGCCCCCTCTGGTCTTCCTCTTTGTCCTCCAGGGGTCTAGGTACCCCACTGTCTCACCCCCTCACTGTGCACACACGGCAGTCCAGGAGGGAGGTGCACGGCAGTGGGGAGGGCCTGGCTCGTTGTGGGCACCAGCACTGAGCGCTGGCTTCCTGATCTGTGAAATGGACGGGGCTGAGGCCCACCTCTCTCACAGAGGTTGCTCATGGCCTCAAGTAAATCCCTGTGCCCACTCAACCACCGAAATTCAAGATGAACTGTCTCAGGTGTGCCTCTCAGCTCTTCTAAGAGGTGGAATTAGGCCAGGCGTGGTGGCTTACGCCTGTAATCCCAGCACTTTGGGAGGCCAAGGCGGGTGGATCATGAGGTCAAGAGATTGAGACCATCCTGGCCAACATGGTGAAACCCTTTCTCTGCTAAAAATACAAAAATTAGCCAGGCGTGGTGGTGGGCACCTGTAATCCCAGCTACTCAGGAGGCTGAGGCGGGAGAATCACTGGAATCCCGGAGTTGGAGGTTGCAGTGAGCCCAGATTGTGCCACTGCACTCCAGCCTGGGCGACAGAGTGAGGCTCCATCTCAAAAAAAAAAAAAAAAAGAGGTGGTGTTAGCACCAGTCTCACAGATAAGCTAACAGAGACTGGGGCATCCAGGGACTTGCTTGAGGTCACAGCTAGCAGGTGCTGGGTGGGGTTCAGACCCAGCCTCTCTGTGCCGCCCTTGACCATGGGTCACCGTCTGCAGTCAGCAACAGAGTGGCCAGAAACCCGCTAGACTCTTTCCTGCCCCTGTATCTCTAGCAGATGGTCTTGGATAAGGTGGCCTTATCCTACACCTGCCTGCCCCTCTACCCATGCCCCTGCCTTCTACCTGTACCCATTCAGTGGCCAGGCCAGGGGACAGACGAGGTTCCTTATTGCTGCATGGGTGTTTGGAGAGTGGGGCAGGCAGCCTGGCAGAGCTGTTAATCAGCAATCCCACCACCAGTGCTTCTGGATGCTTCTGGGGCAGGAGCTACAGAACTGTCATTCTCAGATTCGGGCTCAAGTCCTGTGCTGGAGGACGCTAGCCATGTGACCTTGGAACGTGATGGGAGTCTTCCAAGCCTGTTTCTCACCTGCGTACTAGGAATGGTAGATGACACGCAGGTGCACATAGTGGATTCTTATTTGTGGTAAAGTCCCTGCAAACACTGAATTAGCAGATCTGAAGCCATTGCTCCTAGGGAGAAACACAGGTTAAGTTCTTAGAGGCCTCTGGTCACATTTTCATCAAGCGATCAATACCTAACCTGGTTTTATGTGTTTCTGTGTAGACGCTTTATTTAATATATAAGCGATTCATTAACATCGAATATGTTGGCTGGGTGCAGTGGCTCATGCCTGAAATCCCAGTATTTTGGGAGGCTGAGGTGGGCAGATGGCTTCAGCTCAGAAGTTTGAGACCAGCCTGGCCAACACAGTGAAACCTCATCTCTACTAAAAATACAAAAATTAGCTGGGAGTGGTGGCGCATGCCTGTAATCCCAGCTACTCTTGAGGCTGAGGCACAATAATTGTTTGAACCTACTAGGCAGAGGTTGCAGTGAGCTGAGATCATGCTGCTACACTCCAGCCTGGGCAACAGAGCGAGACTCTGTCAAAAAGAAAAATAGGCCGGGCGCAGTGACTCGTGCCTGTAATCCCAGGACTTTGGGGGGCCAAGGCAGGCAGATCACGAGGTCAGGAGATTGAGACCATCCTGGCTAACACAGTGAAACTCCATCTCTACTAAAAATACAAAAAAATTAGCCAGGCATGGTGGTGGGCGCCTGTAGTTCCAGTTACTCGGGAGGCTGAGGAGTAAATAGGACTACAGGTGCCTGCCACCATAAGAATGGTGTGAACCTGGGAGGAGGAGCTTGCAGTGAGCCCAGATCACACCACTGCCCTCCAGCCTGGGCGACAAAGCGAGACTCCGTCTCAAAAAAAGAAAAAAAGAAAAAAAGAAAAAGAATTAAACGTGTACGTGTCCATAGGCAGCAGCACTAACTCATGCCTGAACAAACCCTCTCTGACGTGTGTTTTCTCTGTAACGTAGTCATTCCTGCCTCGCTCTCACTGCACATGGGGGTCATTCTAAACATCGACACGACCACAGAAAGCACAAAATGGGAAAATTTGGCACTAAGTAGACCATGAAAAGGATACTTGTTTGCGGCATGAGAGCTGAGATCGGAAGGCAGTGTGAGATCTTCTGAAAACTTCAGCTGGGAACATGCCCCTCAGACAGTGGAAATTTTTTGCCACTTGCACATGTCCGTGAATGACCTTGAAAGCGCCTCGAGTGTAGATTTTTGAGGTTACAAATACATTCTAATAAGTAGGTGAACTTGAAAATCCAGAATCCACAAATAATGGGGATTGAATCTGTGTCTGTGAAAATATATGCTCAGTCATTAGCTGAAAGCACCCTGTGGAAAGGTGATTTGGTTTTTTTCTACATATAAGGAAAATCCTTTTTTTTTTTTTTTTTTTTTTTTTTTTGGTGGGGTTTTTTTTTTTTTTTGAGATGGAGTTTTGTTCTTGTCCAGGCTGGAGTGCACTGGTGCTGTCCTAGCTCACTGCAACCTCTGAATCCCGGATTCAAGTGATTCTCCTGCCTCAGCCTCCCAAGTAGCTGGGACTACAGGCACCCACTACCACTGCTGGCTAACTTTTTTTGTATTTTTAGTAGAGATGGGGTTTCACCATGTCAGCCAGGCTGGTCTTGAGCTCCTGACCTCAGGTGATCCGCTGGCCTTGGCCTCCTAAAGTGCTGGGATTACAAGTATGAGCCACCATGCCGGCCCAGATGAGAAAAATCTAAGGCCGTGAGCGGTGGCTCACACCTGTAATCCCAGCACTTTGGGAGGCCGAGGTGGGCAGAGCATTTGACATCAGGAGTTTGAGACCAGCTTGAGCAACATGGTGAAACCCTGGCTCTACCAAAAAAAAAACAAAAACAAAAAATTAGCCAGATGTGGTGGCACATGCCTGTAATCCCTGTAACCTTAACTATTCAGGAGGCCGAGGCAGGAGGCTTGCTTGGACTCGGGAGGCAGAGGTTGGAGTCAGCTGAAATTGCGCACTGTACTCCAGCCTGGGTGACAGAGGAAGACCCGGTCTCAAAGAAAAGAGAAGTGGGCCGGGCGCGGTGGCTCACGCCTGTAATCCCAGCACTTTGGGAGGCCGAGACAGGCGGATCACGAGGTCAGGAGATCGAGACCATCCTGGCTAACACGGTGAAACCCCATCTCCACTAAAAATACAAAAAAATTAGCTGGGCATGGTGGCGAGCGCTTGTAGTCCCAGCTACTTGGGAGGCTGAGGCAGGAGAATGGCGTGAACCAGGGAGGTGGAGCTTGTGGTGAGCCGAGATCACGCCACTGCACTCCAGCCTGGGCAACAGAGTGAGACTCCTCCCTCTCAAAAAAAAAAAAAAAAAAAAAAAAAGAAGTGGCCGTGTGTATGCAAGGGATAGACAGCACTTCTGTCTCTTTTTGCCTTGAACTGAGATGTGACAGCACATAGGCTGGAGATGGAAAGCAAACGCACAAGGGTGGCAGAGTGAGAGAAGACAGGAGGAACCTGGATGCTTTTTTAAAAAAATCATTTTTGTGGAGACAGGATCTTGTTATATTGCCCAGGCTGGTCTTGAACTCCTGGGCTTAAGGGAGCCTCTCGCCTTGGCTTCCCAAAGCGTTGGGATTATAGGCATGAGCCACTGCGCAGCCAGAATTTGGATCCTTGATACCAAAGAGCCTCAGTGCGAACCTCCAACCTTCTTGCCAAGTGTGGCCACTGTCTGCAGCTTTAAGTCACTGCCAGGTGCATTTCCTGTGACTTGCGGCCGAAGGTACTCCTGACTCAGTCAGCCGCCCTGAGGACCAGCTGTTGAGGTTAGGGCCTGTACCAAGGAGAGTTCACAGGGGCCCACAATGGGATCCCACAGCCTTTGACTCTGCATTCAGAATTTGCTCTGTTCTGCGTACTGGTTCCCAAAGCTTGGGCCTTGGTTAAGCTGGGTTCTGCTTCCATATGTGAACACTGCTGCCTCGCCCCTCAGGTACGGGGATTCCAAACCGCAGTCCCTCCCCAGCCCCCTGTACCACCATGTCCCCACCACAGGTGTTGCGTGCTCTCCTTTCAGCTCACCCCCCAGCCCCAATCCTCTTACAGTAAACTTGTTTACAAAGGAGGCTTTCCATCACCATCAGTGACAAGCCAGTATCCCTTGCCATAAAACAAGGCCATTGTTCCGTTTTCCCCTCTCTGAAATGGGGATTATAATATTTTGCTGTGTTTGGTGTATGAAACTGCTTAGAACGATGTATGGCTTACAGTAAGTGCTCAATAAAGGTTTGTTGTCACTGTTACCCCTGAATAAGAAGGTCATTGTAAATACAAACAAATACATACATGTAAACAAATACTATGGTGGACCATATGAAATCATCATCTGACCATTTTCAAGCTATAATCACAGCAAAATTGTATTTGGTTTAACTATGTCTATGTACGTATAAAGTATGATAGCTGAGCTCAGTGGCTCACGCCTGTAATCCCAGCACTTTGGGAGGCCAAGGCAGGAGGATTGCTTGAGTCCAGGAGCTCAAGACCAGCCTGGGCAACATAGTGAGACATGATCTCTATTAAAAAGAAAGGTTTTGCGGGACGCAGTGGCTCAAGCCTGTAATCCCAGCACTTTGGGAGGCCGAGATGGGCGGATCACGAGGTCAGGAGATGGAGACCATCCTGGCTAACACGGTGAAACCCTGTCTCTACTAAAAAATACAAAAAACTAGCTGGGCGATGTGGCGGGCACCTGTAGTCCAGCTACTCGGGAGGCTGAGGCAGGAGAATGGCGTAAACCCAGGAGGCGGAGCTTGCAGTGAGCCGAGATCCGGCCACTGCACTCCAGCCTGGGCAACTGAATGAGACTTCGTCTCAAAAAAAAAAAAAAAAAGTTTTTAAACATTAGCCGGGGATGGTGGTGTGCACCTGTAGCCCCAGCTACTTGGGAGGCTGAAGTGGGAGGATTGCTTTGAGCGCGGGAGCTCAATGCTGTAGTGAGCTATGATTGCACCACTTTACTCCAGCCTGGGCAACAGAGCAAGACCCTGTCTCAAGAAAATAAATAATAAAGGCCGGGTATGGTGGCTCATGCCTGTAATCCCAGCGCTTTGGGAGGCCAAGGCAGATGGATCACCTAAGGTCAGGAGTCCAAGACCAGCCTGGCTAACATGGTGAAACCCCATCTCTACTAAAAATACAAAAATTAGCTAGGTGTGGTCACGAGCACCTGTAATCCCAGCTACTTGGGAGGCCGAGGCAGGGGAATCGCTTGAACCTAGGAGGCAGAGGTTGCAGTGAGCCAAGATCGCACCACTGCACTCCAGCCTGGGGGACAAGAGCAAGACTCTGTCTCAAAAATAAATAAATAAATAAGTAAAGTGCAAGTCCTGGTGTGTGTGTGTCTGTCTCTCCTCCCCCCACCTCCTTTTTCTCTTTTTCTCCCCGACTTTATTTTTCTCTGTCTCCCCAACACAGTACAATATATGTATATATCTAAATATATAATAAATAGATATTCTAAACAAAAAAGCCCTGGTCTGTGAACCACAGAAAATGGTCTTGCTCCCACTTTGGTGGAACTCTGCCCTGTGGGGACCCCTGATTGGAGGAGGGCAGCTGAGAGTTGGTTCCAGGCTTCAGAGTCACATGGAATAGGGTTGGAATGGTGGCTGTGTCACATTTTGGCAACTGGACAGGGGACAGCCTCTCAGGTACCCTGTCTGTCAATATCTCCCTGCCCAGGTGGTATGTGTGTTAAATGATGTCATGAATCTAAGTGCTTAACCCAGGCCGGGCGCAGTGGCTGTAATCCCAGCATTTTAGGAGGCTGAGGGGGGTGGATCACCTGAGGTTGGGAGTTTGAGACCAGCCTGGCCAACGTGGTGAAACTCCATCCCTACTAAAAACACAAAAATTAGCCGGGCGTGGTGGCATGCGCCTGTAATCCCAGCTGCTCGGGAGGCTGAGGCTGGAGAAGCACTTGTACCTGGGAGGCGGAGGTTGCAGTGAGCTGAAATTGTGCCATTGCCCTCCAGCCTGGGTGACAAGAGTAAAACTCCATCTCAAAAATAAATAAACAAATGAATGAATGAATGAATGAATGAATGAATGCACTTAACCTAGAGCCCAGCAAGTGATGAGCATGCAATCAATGGCGTTTTTGTTTCTCCTCTTCCTTCTTTCCATTATTAGACATGTTTAGTTGTTAATATCATGTACTAGTCAATTAAAAGCATCTGCCAAGGAGTACAGACAGCAAGAGCTCCAGGAGGGCTTGCTCTGCACAAGTGGTGGGGAGGGGAGGGCCCCCTCTCCTGCCTCTGAACCTCATAGCACTTGTTGCTTCCCCTCCCCGCTTCCCAGTCTCCCCCATGCAGTGTCTCAGTGTCCTGCCAAGCCAGCCTTCCCTCAGCTCCACTCTTGTGGCCTGGCCCTTTGGTAGGCACCGTCCTTCCTGTTGCCTTCCTGCCCTTCATTGAGTCATTCATTTATTCAAGAAACTTTTCTTGACCGCATGGGCCATGCCAGGCTACCTGCCAGCCCCTGAGGTCACAAAATGATCCAGGAGGGCCCTGGCTTCCCAGAGAGCATAGTCCAGAGATGGAGACAGACTCAGGACCAAACCCACAGGCCCTCCCCAAGTTTGAGGCTCCGGCTCAAGAAAAACAAGTTGGTCCTCTCTTTAGAAAAAGCCTGAAGCAGCTGGATGCAGTGGCTCACATCTGTAATCCTAACACTTTGGGAGGCTGAGGCAGGGGGATCACCTGAAGTCGGGAGTTCGAGACCAGGCTGGCCAACATGATGAAACCCCATCTCTACTAAAAATACAAAAATTACCCGGGCATGATGGCGGACATCTGTAATCCCAGCTACTTGGGAGGCTGAGGCAGGAGAATCGCTTGAACCTGGGAGGTGGAGGTTGCAGTGAGTTGAGATTGCGCCATTGCACGGTAGCTGGGGCAACAAGAGTGAAACTCCATCTCAAAAAAAAAAAAAGTCTGAGGCTCTGCACACTTCTCATCATTGGCTCCTGTGGCCCATCTCCCTGCCTCCTGCCTTGGCACGCCCCTTGGCCCAGCCAGAATAAAACATTTATAACCTTCCCAAGGCAGGAGCGGGAACTGAGAGTGTAGGTGCTGTGCCTGTGTCCCCCTCTCAGCCCTGTGACTTTGGGTGAGTGACAAACACCTCTGGTCAGTAAAAATAGATACTATAGGCAGACATGGTGGCTCACGTCAATAATCCCAGCACTTTGGGAGGCCAAGGTGGGAAGATTGCTTGAGGCCAGGAGTTTGAGATCAGCCTGGGCAACATAGTAAGACCCTATCTGTAAAAATAAAAATAAAAATAAAAAATAAGCCAGGTGTGATGGCATGTGTCTATAGTCCCAGCTACTCAGGAGGCTGAGGCAGGAGGCTCGCTTGAGCTCAGGGTTTGGAGGCTGTGGTGAGCTATGATTGCACCACTGCACTCCAGTCCTGGCCACAGAGCAAGGCCCTGTCTCAAAACCTGGAGCAGTCAGTGCCTCGATTGAGTGAATGATGGTGTTACCAGGCAGGTGCAGGGGCCAGCATCAGCTCTCTCCGTTCTCCTCCCCTTGGCCAGCACCTCCTAGGGTCTAGGAGCCATATCAGAAATGATTCTGATTCCCACGTGTCATTCAAGGTGCTGATTCTCAGCCCTGGCTGCATGGGAGAATCACCTGGGAGCTTTAAAAAGGTGTATGTCTGGATCCCATATCAGCCCAATTAAATCAGACCTGTGAGTGATAAGCACATTGTTTTTTGTTTTTTGTTTTAAAAAAAAAAACTGCCCCCATGATTCTGAAGCGAAACTAAGGCTAGGAACTTCTATATTAAAATCAAGTTAAATAAAATTAAATAAAAATTACGGCCGGGCGCGGTGGCTCAAGCCTGTAATCCCAGCACTTTGGGAGGCCGAGATGGGCGGATCACGAGGTCAGGAGATCGAGACCATCCTGGCTAACACAGTGAAACCCCGTCTCTACTAAAAAAAATACAAAAAACTAGCCGGGCGACATGGCGGGTGCCTGTAGTCCCAGTTACTCTGGAGGCTGAGGCAGGAGAATGGCGTAAACCCGGGAGGCGGAGCTTGCAGTGAGCTGAGATCCGGCCACTGCACTCCAGCCTGGGTGACAGAGCGAGACTCCGTCTCAAAAAAAATAAATAAATAAAATAAATAAATAAATAAATAAACAAACATTACATCTAAAATTAGCAAAGAGAATTTTAGATTTTCTTAGGCCATTCTCCAACTTGTTTTGTGAGAACATTTTATACAGACAAAACCTTGGAGGAAAAATAGTACATAAGCCCACATATCTACCCACTACCTCGATTTGGTAATGATTTTCTGTGTTTCTTTTATTTCACTCTGTGGAGGCTAAAGATAAGTTAGACCTGAAACACATCACCCCTAAGTACAATTAACAAATACCAACATCATCTAATAACCTGTCCACATTCAAATATTCTCAGTTGTCCCAATGTGTAAAAATACATTTCACCATGCACAGTGGTTCAAACCTGTAATCTCAACACTTTTGGAGACCAAGGTGGGAGGATCGCTTGAGCCCAGGAGTTCAAGCCCAGCCTGGGCAACACAGTGAGACCCTGTCTCTACAAAAAATACAAAATCTGGCCATGCACAGTGTTGTGTGCCTGTAGTCCCAGCTACTCGGGAGCCTGAGGTGGAAGAATAACATGAGCCCTGGAAGTTGAGGTTGCAGTGAGCCGTGACTGCACCACTGCACTCCAGCCTGGGCGACAGAGGGAGATGCCATGTCAAAAAAATAAAAATAAAAAACACATTTTATAGTCAATTGTGGTGTCAGGCACCTGGGATCCCAGCTACTCGGGAGGCTGAGGCAGGAGGATCGCTTGAACCTGAGAGGTAGAGGTTGCAGTGAGCCAAGATTGCGCCACTACACTCCAGCCTGAGTGACAGAGCAAGACTCAAAATAAATAAAGAATACATTTTATACTTTATTTTATAAATAATAAATTATAATAATTTATTATATATCATAAATATATCATGGGCTCAGACAATCCTCCCGCCTCAGCCTCCCAAGTAGCTAGGACTACAGGTGCGTGCTACCGTGCCCAGCTGATTTTTCTGTCGTTAGTGGAGATCAGGTTTCACTGTGTTGCTCAGGCTGGTCTCGAACTCCTGAGCTCAAGCGGTCCGCTTGCCTTGGGCTCCCAAAAATAGTGGGATTACAGGCGTGAGCCCAGACACATTTTAGATCTTAAACCAGGATCCTATCATGCATGCATAGCACGTTGCATTTGGTTACACTGTTTGTCTTTTTTTCTGTCCTGCCATTTCCCCCTACTCATGACACTGACTTCTAGAAGAGTCTAGGTTCTCTTTATACTGTAGGTTATTTTAAATTCTGTACAGCATTCCCCCTTTTCCAAGGGAGATACACCCCAATAACCCCGCTGATGTCTAAAACTATGGCTAGCACCGAGCCCTTTATATATTAAAACTATGTCTCTTCCTGTAGATAGATACCTGTGACAAAGTTTCATTTATAAATTAGGCACAGTAAGAGATCAGCGACAAGGACTCACGATAAAATGGCATAATTATAACAATGTACTGTAATGAGTTTTATGAATGTGGGCTCTCTGTCAATATCCTGTTATATTGTAGGTGCCTATTTTCATTTCTTTTTGAGATGGAGCTTCACGCTTGTCACCCAGGCTGGAATGCAATGGTGCGATCTCAGCTCACAGCAACCTCCACCTCCTGGGTTCAAGCAATTCTCCTGCCTCAGCCTCCTGAGTAGCTGAGACTACTACTGGAGATTACTACATGGAGTGTACCACCATGCCTGGCTAATTTTTTATATTTTTAGTAAAGACAGGGTTTTCCTATGTTGGCCAGGCTGGTCTCCAACTTCTGACCTCAGTTGATCCACCTGCCTTGAGCTCCCAAAGTGCTGGGATTATAGGCATGAGTCACCACACTCAGCCAGTCACCTATTTTCCAACCACAGTTGACTGTGGGTAACTGAAACCTGGGAAAGTGACACTTAGGATAAGGGAGAACTACTGTATTTGTCTAATTCTTTTCTTTTTTTTTTTTGAGATGGAGTCTTGCTCTGTCACCCAGGCTGCAGTGTAGTGGCGTGGTCTTGGGTCACTGCTGCAACCTCCACCTCCTGGGTTCAAGCAATTCTCGTGCTCTGGAACTCCCAATCTCAGTGATCTGCCCGCCTTGGCCTTCCAAAGTGCTAGGATTACAGGCGTGAGCCACCGTGTCCGGCCTGTATTTGTCTAATTATTTCCTCATGAAGCTGTTCAACTTGTTCATCTGTCTCACGTATTTCTCGTACTCCGGAAAGTTAGGCCTAGATGAAAGATTATTATTATTTATTATTATTATTATTATTATTATTTTTGAGATGAGGTCTCACTCTGTTGCCAGGCTGGAGTGCAATGTCACGATCTCAGCTCACTGCAACCTCTGCCCCCGGGGTTCAAGTGATTCTCTTGCCTCAGCCTCCTGAGTAGCTGGGACTACAGGTGCGTGCCACCATGCCCGGCTAATTTTTTTGCATTTTTAGTAGAGACGAGGTTTCACCATGTTGCCAGGATGGTCTCGATCTCATGACCTCGTGGTCTGCCTGCCTCGGCCTCCTAAAGTGCTGGGATTACAGGCGTGAGCCCCTGCGCCAGGGAGATGAAAGATTTTAGCGCCCGGGGGTAATATGATGTCATGTCACATCACAGGGGCTCCTGCCAGCAGACTGTACCGCTCAGGGGTCCTGAGCTTACTGCTTCATTTACGTGTTGACTGTTTGATGTCCCCATTGTCAAGTCGTTGTCCCTGTGCCGTTGGTAATCTGTGAGGTGCTGTCCTGGCATTGGGTGAGTAGCCTCCTCCCCAGTGACTTTCACCCAGCACATTGGCATCTCGTCATGACTCTGACCTGAATCAACAATTGCACTGGGGTTTGCAAAACTGTGATTTTGCTAACTCCATCATAACTGCTACATTTGAACTGGTAATCTTCCATAGAAAAGAACTTTTCTGGCTGGGCGTGGTGGGTCATTCCTGTAATCCCAACACTTTGGGAGGCTGAGACAGGAGTATCACTTGAGCCCAAAAGTTTGAGACCAGCCAAGGCAACATATTGAGACCTTGTCTCTCCAAAACATTTAAAAATTAGCTGAGCGTGGTGGCATGCACTTGGAGGCTACTCGGGAGGCTGAGGCAAGAGGATCGCTTGAGCCCCGGAATTGGAGGCTACAGTGAGCTGTGATTGCATCAGTACATTCCAGCCTGGGCAACACAGCAAGACCCTGTCTCAAAAAAAAAAAAAAAAAAAAGGCTTTCCTCCACTTTTATTTCTTAAGTACAGTGAATTCTCGTTAGAGTGAGTTATGTTTTTTAAAGTTGCCACAGCAAACATTGAATGAAGACATGCTGAACCATTGCTCCTAGGGGAAATACAGATTCAGTTCCTGTAAGTCTCTGGTCATGTTGTCAGCTGATGAATACATAACCTGGTTTTATCTGCATTTCTGTTTGAAGATGCCTTATTTAATGTATACGGTTGATTCATTAACATTGAACTAAAAGCCAGCAGCACTACAACTTGTCTCTGAGTGAGGCTTACCTGACATACACGTTTTCTCTGTGAGGCTCATCACAGCCTTCCTTGCTTAGAAACATTGGACACTAAGGCCGGGCGAGGTGGCTCACACCTGTCATCCCAGCACTTTCGGAGGCCGAGACAGGAGGATCGTGTGAGGTCAGGAGTTCAAGACCAGTCTGACCCACATGGTGAAACTCTGTTTCTACTAAAAATAGAAAAATTAGCTGGGCGTGGTGGCACTCACCTGTCATCTCAGCTACTTGAGAGGCTGAGGCAGCAGGATCACTTGAACCCAGGAGGCAGAGGTTGCAGCGAGCAGAGATTGCACCACTGCATCCCGGCTTGGGCAACAGAGCGAAACTCCGGTCTCAAAACAAACAAACAAAAAAGCCAGGTGGGGTGGCTCACACCTGTAATCCCAGCACTTTGGGAGGTCGAGGCGGGCAGATCACCTGAGGTCAAGAGTTCGAGACCAGCCTGGCCAACATAGTGAAACCCTGTCTCTACTAAAAATACAAAAATGAGCTGAGCATGATGGCACGCGCCTGTAGTCACAGCTACTCGGGAGGCTGAGGCAGGAGAACGGCTTGAACCCAGGAGGCGGAGGTTGCAGTGAGCTGAGATCGCGCGACTGCATCCCAACTTGGACAACAGAGTGAAACTCTGCCTCAAAAAAAAAAAAAAAAAAAAAAAAGAAACATTGGACATCACGTTAGCAGTGCACTGGTACCATTTTGAGAGATAAAATCACCCACAAACATACAAAAAACGTGGCACATCTGGTTAAATCAACTACAA
Source organism: Rhinopithecus bieti (assembly GCF_001698545.2). Taxonomy (NCBI): domain Eukaryota; kingdom Metazoa; phylum Chordata; class Mammalia; order Primates; family Cercopithecidae; genus Rhinopithecus; species Rhinopithecus bieti. The sequence goes on along the minus strand of NW_016828387.1, from coordinate 280,224 downwards.
AAAAGATGCTTGTTTACAGTATGGGAACTGAAAGGAGGTCAAGTGTCACCTTGTTTGGCCTCTCCTGGGAGCATGTATGTCAGGGGATTAAGATTTTTTTCCCTGCTTTGCCTTTGTCTGTGATTTTGACAATGAAAGTGTTGCTAGATCTGTTGATTTGGGTTACAAATAAATTAGAGTGAGTAGGCATATCTGCAAATACCAGATTCTTGAATAATGAGGATAATTGTCAATATGGACACATGGATTTTTATTCATCCAAGTTATTATTCAACATATTATACTTCATTATAGTCATTATTCTTCTAAATGTTTAAAAGTCCCAATGTGGCCAACAGATATCCCTTTGACCTGACTTCTACATCCCTTTGATGTGATTCTTTTTGTCTTTGACAGCTTTCTTGATTTTCTATACAAGATATTGTAAGCTCAGCTGGAATCAGCCATTTCTCCAAAAAGCCTCAGTTCTTAGTTAAGAGGAAATGATGTTTAGACTCCAAGACCTGGGTGTTAGATGTGCTCATTGCTCCTGGTGTGTCATTACCCCTAGGCTATTTCAGTAGACAGAGATATAAAATGTATTTTTTAAAAATTATGCACAGGTTGGGCATGGTGGCTCATGTCTGTAAATCCCAGCACTTTGGGAGGCTCAGGTGGGCAGACGGCTGGAGTCCTGGAGTTCAAGACCAGCCTGGGCAATACGGTGAAACCCTATCTGTACAAAAAGTACAAAAATTAGCTGGGCTTGGTGGTGTGTACCTGTGGTCCCAGTTACTTTGGAGGCTGAGGTGGGAGGATCACTTGAGCCTGGGAGGCAGAGGCTGCAGTGAGCTAATATCATGCCACTGCACTCCAGCCTGGGTGATAGAGCAACACAAGACCTTTTCTCAAAAAAAAAAAAATCATGCATGAATAATGTTAAATCTTATATGTATACATATAAAATTGAAACCTTGGAAAGTGAAACAAAGGATAAGGGGGATATCAACAGAGGATACTGATAGTTCCAATGTAAATATCACATGTGAAGAGTGTTTTCTTAACTACTTTTTTATTGTGTTAAAATATCCATAACATAAATTGACCTTCTTAACTTTTCTTTTTTATTGAGACGGAGTCTCACTCTGTCGCCCAGGCTGGAGTGCAGTGGCACAATCTTGGCTCACTGAACCCCCACCTCCCGGGTTCAAGCCATCCTCCTGCCTCAACCTCCTGAGTAGCTGGGATTACAGGCATGTGCCACTATGCCCAGCTAATTTTTGTATTTTTAGTAGAGATGGGGTTTTGCCATGTTGGCCAGGCTGGTGATCTCCTAACCTCAGGTGATCCACCCACCTCAGCCTCCCAAAGTGCTGGGATTACAGGTGTGAGCCATTGCACCTGGCCTGACATTCTTAACTTTTTAAGTTCAATGACATTAAGTGCTTTCACATTATTGGGCAGCCCTCGCCACCATCCACCTCTAGAACGTTTTCATTTTCCCAGACCACGATTCAGTATCCATTAAATACAAACTCCTCATCCCCCTCTCCAGCCCCCAGTAACACCATTCTGTTTTCTGTCTCTATAAATCTGACTACTCTAGGAACCTCATATGTGGAATCACACAATATCTGTCCTGCCATGACTAGTTGCTTTTACAAGGCATAATGTTTTTGACAATCATCTGTATTGTAGCATATGTTAGAATTGTCTTCCCTATTTTCTTTTTTATTTTGACATAGTCTCGATCTGTCACCCAGGCTGGAGTACAGTGATGCGATTTCAGCTCACTGCAGCCTCTGCTTCCAGGTTCACGCCATTCTCCTGCCTCAGCCTCCTGAGTAGCTGGGACTACAGGTGCCCACCACCATGCCTGGCTAATTTTTTGTATTTTTTTTTTT
>NW_016828387.1:272540-278302 GCF_001698545.2 Rhinopithecus bieti | reverse complement strand
CGGATCTCAGCTCACTGCAAGCTCTGCCTCCCGGGTTTACGCCATTCTCCTGCCTCAGCCTCCGGAGTAGCTGGGACTACAGGCGCCCACCACCTCGCCCGGCTAGTTTTTTGTATTTTTTAATAGAGACGGGGTTTCACCGTGTTAGCCAGGATGGTCTCGATCTCCTGACCTTGTGATCCGCCCATCTCGGCCTCCCAAAGTGCTGGGATTACAGGCTTGAGCCACCGCGCCCGGCCAATTTTTTGTATTTTTAATAGAGACAGAGTTTCACCGTGTTAGCCAGGATGGTCTCGATCTCCTGACCTCGTGATCCACCCGCCTCGGCCTCCCAGAGTGTTGGGATTACAGGCATGAGCCACCGCACCCAGCCAATTTCCTTCCTTTTTTAAGGCTAAATAATATTCTGTTGTCTTTATATATCATATTTTGTTTATCATTCATCTGATAATAGACATGGGTGTTATTTCTACCTTTTGACTTATTGTGAATGATGCTGTTATGAATATTGGTATAAAAATGGCTGTTCATCCTAACTGCACTTATTTTTATTATTTTTTGAGATAGGGTCTCACTCTGTTGCCCAGGCTGGAGTGAAACGGCATAATCACAGCTCACTGCAGACTCTACCTGGGCTCAGCAGATCCTCCCACCTCAGCCTCCCAAATAGCTGGGACTACAGATGTGCACCACTGTGCCTGTTTGTTTTGTTTTGTTTTTTGTTTTTTTGTTTTTGTGTAGAGACTGGGTTTTGCTGTGTTGCCTGGACTGGTCTCAAAGTCCTGGGCTCAAGTGATCCTTCCACCTCAGCCTCCCAAAGTGCAGGGATTATAGGTGTGAGCCACCACGCCTGGCCTCATCATAACTACTTTTATATTTATATCTTTTTTCACACACTGAAAAACTAGGTGCCTAAAAACATTAGTGTTTATCCTACACTAAGTATACAATTGTTCAAAAATTGTAATAGCAACAACCTCTAAAAACAAACCTACAAGAATTAGAAAGCAGATTGGTGGTTTTCAGGGCCTGACAGGAGGGTGGAGTAAGGAGTGGCTGATTCATGGGAACGAGGTGTTCTTTTGAGGCAATAAAAAAGTTTCAGATAGTGATGATAAATAGTGGTGATAGTTGCACAACATCTTGAATGTCCTAAATGCCACTGAGTTGTAAACTTTAAAACTTTAATTAATTTCATGTGAGTTTCACCTCAATTTTAAAAAAAAGAACATAGACCGGGCACGGTGGCTCACACCTGTAAACCCAGCACTTTGGGAGGCTGAGGCGGGTGGATCATGAGGTCAAGAGATCGACACCATCCTGACCAACATGGTGAAACCCTGTCTCTACTAAAAATACAAAAATTATCTGGGCATGGTGGCACGTGCCTGTAGTCTCAGATACGCAGGAGGCTGAGTCAGGAGAATCGCTTGAATCCGGGAAGTGGAGATTGCAGTGAGCTGAGGTTGCACCACTGTACTCCAGCCTGGGTGACAGAGCAAGACTCCATCTCAAAACACACACACACACACACACACACACACACACACACACACACACACACACACCTGGGTCCTGGGTCCTATTTAAGATGCCTATGTCATTCTTTTTGTCCTTGAAATATGTCACTCTGAATATATATCACCCTGAGGAGGTACAGTCAGATCACTGTGTTCAACAGGTATTATTAACAGAAATAAGTTTTAATCCGGGTGCAGTAGCTCACTCCTGTAATCTTGGTGCTTTGGTGCTTTGGAAGCCGAGGTGGGCAGATTACCTGAGGTCAGGAGTTCGAGACCAGTCTGGCCAACATGGTGAAACCCTGTCTCTAAGAAAAATACAAAAATTAACCAGGTGTGGTGGTGGGTGCCTGTAATCCCAGCTACTCAGGAGTCTGAGACAGGAGAATTGCTTGAACCTGGGAGGTGAAGGCTGCAGTGACCCGAGACTGTGCTACTGCACTCTAGTCTGGGCCATAGAGTGAGACTCTATCTCAATAAATAAACAAATAAGTTTTCTCATTTTGATTATGTTCTCAATTTGATATGCAACTAGTTTACTAGTTTCTGTATTGTATTCATCTTTGGGATGTGTTTTTATCTTTTTATTGTTATTTTTGAGATGGAGTTTTGCGCTTATTACCCAGGCTGGAGTGCAATGGTGGGATCTCGGCTCAGCACAACCTCCACCTCCTGGGTTCAAGCGTTTCTCCTGCCTCAGCCTCCCGAGTAACTAGGATTACAGGTGCGCCCACCACGCCCGGCTAATTTTGTATTTTTAGTAGAGACAGGGTTTCTCCATGTTGGCCAGGCTGGTCTCAAACTCCCGACCTCAGGTGATCTGTCCGTCTCAGCCTCCCAAGGTGCTGGGATTACAGGCGTCAGCCACCATGCCTGGCCTATTTTTATTTGAGATGCGGGTCTCACTCTGTTGCCCAGGCTGGAGCGCAGTGGTACAATCACAGCTGACTGCAACCTTCTCCTCCTGGGCTCAAGATATCCTCCTCCCAGTCTGGGACTACACAGTATCTTGAATGTACTAAATGCCACTGGATAGTAAACTTTAAAACAGTTAATTTCATGTCTGAGTTTCACCTCAATTAAAAAAAAAAACTACAAATGTGAGTGATATTTAAGATGCCTATGTACTTATCATTGTCCTTAAAATATGCCACCCTGCCTGGCTAATTTTTGTACTTTTTTGTTAGGTTTTTGTTTTGTTTATTTTGTTTTGAAATGGAGTCTCACTCTGTCACCCAGGCTGGAGTGCAGTGGTGCCATCTCAGCTCACAGCAACCTCTGCCTCCAGAGCTCAAGCAATTCTCCTGCCTCAGCCTCCCGAGTAGCTGGGAATACAGGTGCACCCACCACGCCTGGCTAATTTTTGTATTTTTAGTAGAGACGGGGTTTCACCATGTTGGCTAGGCTGGTCTCGAACTCCTGACCTCAAGCGATCCTCCTGCCTCAGCCTCCCAAAGTGCTGGGATGACAGGCGTGAGCCACCGCGCCTGGTCTTTTCCACTTTAAATGAGAAATAACACTTTATCATATGTTGTAAATCTTTTTTAATTTGCCCTTTGTCTTTCCTTTTTGAACACAGCCTTAAAAAGAACAGGAATGTAAGATCCGTATGTGGCCCATTTTACCGGAAGGATGCTTCAGGGTTTCTTGTCTCTGGTGCTGTGTACATTTTCTTTTTGCTTTTCTGGGGTCTTTGCATTGAAACATTTAACCATCAGCCTTTGTTTCCAGGTGAAGTAGGAATTGAACTCTGTTCATTTTCCGAATCGCTGGCCATTTTGAATGGCACGTCCTTTGCTGCCTGCTTTGATATGCTGCCTTTACTTTGATATGCAGACTGAGTTCTCGTGGAGGCTCAGGTCTCTTTCTGGACTCTCTTCTGGTCCATCGCTCTGCCATTCACATTGTTATAGTTCCTTCCCAGTCCCCACTGTAGCATCTCTAAATTCCCCCGGACTGGAGAGTTGGGAGGCTGGACCGACCCCATTCATAGGGGTCTAGTTAAAGGCAAACCACGTGGCCGAGCCATTCAGAAGACGCTTTCGGGCGATACCTTTTGCCCAGGTACTGTTTTCAGTGCCAAAAACAGAAAGATTATAAAGGCTCGGTCCCTAAGGCTCTCAAGGGTGACTGCTGCAGTGTTGGAGTTGAGTTTTGAAGTTTGGATAGAATTTTCTGGGTAGAGGAGAAAGGGCAGTGGGGAAACAGAACGTGGCAAACCTGAGAGACATCATGATGGGGCTCAGGGCCAGCTCCCTATGACTGGAGCAAGGATGGGAGGGAAGGAGGGTCCCTGCTTTGGTCTTGGGAGGGAGGAAGGGCTGGGCCTCTTTCCCAGTGCCGGGCACTAGAGAGCCACTGAAGGTTTTATATTAATAGAAGCAGAGTAGCCTGGTTGCCTCTGGTTTGGTAAGATGGGCTGGGGGTTGGGTGGGGAGGCAGCTGCTTAAAGGGACAGTGAGGGTCTGTCTGAGAGGTCCTCCCCATTCTCCCCCAAGTCCCTCTGGACTTAGATTCAGAGCCAAGGGTAACTCTGATATGTTTGGAGCCCTCTCCCTCTCCTCCTGAGCCTGCCTTGGCCCTGGATGGATGCATTAGGCGGTGTGTCCTCCCTGTGGCCTGAGGTCCTTCCTCTCCTCCTCCTTCCCCTCCTCCCTCCCAGGACCTCCAGAAAGACTCAGGCTTGCCTGTAATCCCAGCACTTTGGGAGGTTGAGGGCAGATCACTTGAGGTCCGGAGTTTGAGATCAGCCTGACCAACGTGGTAAAACCCTGTCTCTAGTAAAAATAAAAAAAAAATTGCCAGGCATGGTGACAGGTGCCTGGCACCTACTCGGGAGGCTGAGGCAGGAAAATCGCTTGAACCCGGGAACTCGGGAGGCAAAGGTTGCAGTGAGCTAGGATTGTGCCACTGTGCTCCAGCCTGGATGACAGTGAGACTCCATCTCAAAAAAAAAAAAAAAAAAAAAAAAAAAAAAAAAAGAGAGAGAGATCCAGGCTCAATTCAAAGATGCCCGTTTGCTGTGAGCTCATTCTTTCTTCTCACTCCTTGGCCGTGGCCTGGACATGTGTCCTGGGATGGAGATGTTGGGGTGGGGACTGGTAACTGGTCCCTTGTAGTGCTGAGTGAGCATGGCAGGGGAGCTGTCCAACCCCACTGCACGTTCTTGAGGGCTCCTTCCGATGGCCCAGGAGGCTCACTGGGCAGGCATGGAGACTGAGCCTGGGGACTTGCCCAGGACTTGGGAGAAGAAGTGCAGAGACAAGATTGCCCCCGGGCCGCTGAGTGCCTTCAAGGAGGGGAGTGGACAGGAGAAGGTGGGGTATCATGGGGCTGGCTACCAGGAAGGAGCTGGGCACGGGAAGGAAAAGGCCCCAATCCCATGGATTGTTGCAAAACCTCCCAGGGCAGGTGGAGAGGGCTGGGGGACTCCACGTGGGTTCACCAAGGCTTATGACTCACTGTCCTGCCACTGGGTTTCTCAACTTACCAACTCAGTGCAGGAATCCCTGGGGGTGCGGAGCCCTGTCTGAGTCAACCTTCCCCCTCAATGGGCCACTCATCGTCTGGGACCATATAAACCCAGTTCCACTCCAAGCTGTGTCCTGCCTGCCCTGTGGCCTCAGCCAGGTGGACCCCTGCACCCCTCCCCATCTCTTTCCTGCACTGCAAAATGAGGGGATTGTGCAGTGTGCTTGCTACCCAGTGATCTTCAATACACAGCGATGGGGATGGTCTCACGTCTCCCTCCTGCTCCTTGGTCTTGGCAAAGATGAAGGACCTCAGGCTTCTAAAAAGATCAGCATGCAGACCAGGGCTTCTGCATAAAACTCCCCTGATACTCAGCCAAGAGACAGGTCGATCTGTTTCCCCAGCTCCTCCCGCCCAGGGTAAACCCAGCTCTGGTCAACCACACCCTTCCTTCAGGAGATCAGGTAACAGGAAATCCAAGTGACAAGGGGCTAATCTCTTCCCCTTCCAGCCTCAGTAAACTCATCTCCGAGGCCAGAGTTGAACCCCATTAGACTTTCCTATGTCCAAATTCCAGGATCCCTTGTATTTCTTCTTCATATGAATGGGATCAAATAACATGTGACCTTTTGTGTCTGGTACCTTGCACTTAGCATAATGTTTTCAAGGCTCATTCCTGGTTTAGTGTATCAGTACTCCTTTTTTTTTTTTTTTTTTTTTGCCAGAAGTACACATTCATAAGTACTTAATTTTTTTTTTTTTTTTTTTTTT
>NW_016828387.1:254353-272139 GCF_001698545.2 Rhinopithecus bieti | reverse complement strand
AGTTCTTTATTTTTTTTTTTTTTTTTTTTTTTGTGTGTGTGTGTGTGTGAGACAAGTTTTGCTCTTTTTGCCCAGGCTGAAGTGCAGTGGCATAATCACAGCTCACTGCAACCTTCACCTCCCTGGTTCAAGGGATTCTCCTGCCTCAGCCTCCTCAGTAGCTGAGATTACGGGCATGCACCACCATGCCTGGCTAATTTTTTGTATTTTTAGTAGAGACAGAGTTTCACCATGTTGACCAGGCTGGTCTCAAACTCCTGACCTCGAGTGATCCGCCCACCTCGGCTTCCCAAAGTGCTGGGATTACAGGCGTGAGCCACCGCGCCGGGCCTAGGACTTCATTTGTTAATGGCTGAGTAATATTCCATTGTGTGGACAGATCAGTGATTTTTCTGGACGTCTGGGTTGTTGCCCCTCTTTGGCTGTTATCAATCATGCTGCTGTGAACTCTCATGCATAAGTTTTGTGTAGACAGATGTTTTCAGTTCTGCTGGGCATATGCCTGGGAGTGGAATTGCTGGGTCACAGGACGACTCTAAGTTTGTTTGAGGGACCTCCAGGCTGTCTTCCATTGATGCTGCAAGTTGAACATGAGGGCCCATTCTGAATTTTCTATATTTACTTCCCTGTTAGGGGAACCCTCAGGGTTTTAGAAAAAAGCTGCAACAAAAGAAGTGGCCGCGCGTCCAGCCATGAAGCCTAATGAATTCCTCGGGACCTGTTGGCCCCTTTACCCTGGAGATCCACCCTCTGAGCTCTGCCACGTGCCAGCTCCGCCATCAGGAGGAACTCAGAAGGATCATGAGGATCCCAGAAAGTTCCATGCCCGTTGATTTCATCCTGGCTGTAGCCTGCCAGGAGGGCACTTTTATTATTATGGCCACTTTTTTGAATAAGAAAGTGAGGGCTCAGACATGATAAGACTTGCTGAGGCCTGTAATCCCAGCACTTTGGCAGGCCGAGGTGGGCAGATCATGAGGTCAGGAGTTCGAGACCATCCTGGACAACATGATGAAACCCTGTCTCTAAATACAAAAAATACAAAAATTAGCCGTGCATGGTGGCGGGTGCCTGTAATTCCAGCTACTCAGGAGGCTGAGGCAGGAGAATTGCTTGAACCTGGGAGGCAGAGGTTGCAGTGAGCCGAGATTATGCCAGTGCACTCCAGCCTGGGCAACAGAGCAAGACTCCGTCTAAAAAAAAAAAAAGACTTGCTGAGGCTGGGCTTGGTGGCTTAGCACTTTGGGAGGTCAAGGTGGGCGAATCACTAGATGGCAGCAGTTTGAGACCAGCCTGGCCAACATGTCAAAACCCCGTTTCTACTGAAAGAACAAGAAGTACCCAGGTGTGGTGGTACACACCTGTAATCTCAGCTACTCAGGAGGCTGAGGCCAGAGAATGGCTTGAACCTGGGAGGTGGAGGCTGCAGTAAGTTGAGATCGTGCCACTGCACTCCAGCCTGGCAACAGAGCGAGACTCTGTCTCAACAACAAGAGAAACACTTGCTGGATGTCACATAGCCTCGTAGTGACCCACCTGGGATCTGAAGCCAGGTGGCCTGACTCCAGGCTCTCTGACTGTAACCACGAATCTGCACTGCCAATGCCCCTTGTCCCTGAGCTGGTGGGGCCCTGAGGTGCAGGTGGCACTCTCTGCCCTCTGATATTTCATTAGTAGAGGGGTCTGGCTCAGTTTGAAGAACCTGGGGATGGAGATTCCATGTTGATGGCAAGAGGCCTCCTTTCTCTGATCCCAGGGGAGAAAAAAAGTGGGAAGGGGGCATACTGCCAGCCACCCGGCCCCCCTTCCCTGTGCCCCTCACACAGCTGGCACCAACGTCAGTTCATGTTGCCCAAGCCATCTGGCTGATTAACCATGGCTATCGTCCCCAGGAGGCTCCCAGAGCATCAGAATGAGCTGATTACTCAAACGGCAGGGTCCGTTCCCTCCTTGGCACTCCTGCCTGCCTGCCTCTGGGGACCTGTCCGCAGAAGGACTGGTGGGGAGGGAGGAACAGCTGGGCAAAGTCCTGCCCATAGCTGCCCCAATAAGAGGTTACCTACAGGTTGCTTTAGGACGAGGACGTGTTGGAAGGCCCCCTGGCCAGGTCATGTGTCTGCCTGGAAGAGTCTTTTTTTTTTTTTGAGACGGAGTCTGGCTCTGTCGCCCGGGCTGGAGTGCAGTGGCCGGATCTCAGCTCACTGTAAGCTCCGCCTCCCAGGTTCCAGCGATTCTCCTGCCTCAGCCTCCCGAGTGGCTGGGATTAAAGGCACCCGCCACCCACACCCAGCTAATTTTTGTATTTTTAGTAGAGACGGGGTTTCACCATGTTGGCCAGGCTGATCTTGAACTTCTGACCTCAAGTGATCCTCCCGCCTCGACCTCCTAGAGTGCTGGGATTACAGGAATGAGCTACTGCACCAGGCTGGGAGTCTTTATTTTATTTTTTATTTCTAATTTTGATGCATTTCAAACCATGGGGTCTTTATTTTTTTGTCTTTTTTAAACTATAAGGAAATGGGGTCTTGCTATGTTGCCCAGGATGGTCTTGAACTCTTCTAGTCAAGCAATCCTCCTGTCTTGGCCTCCCAAAATGCTGGGATTACAGGTGTGAGACACCACAGCTGGCAGAACCAGAGTCTTTAGATACCTCTCTGGGCCCTGGGAGGCTGCCTTCATTTAAACAGCGTTAGTGAGACGTAGTTTACATACTATAAAATTCCCTCATCTGAAGTGTTCAATCCTATGAATTTTAGTGAATCTATGTCATTTTGCAACCATCACCCCAAACTAATCTTACACATTTCCATTGCTCCAAAAAGAAACCATGTACCTGGCCAGGCTCAGTGGCTCACGCCTGTAATCCCAGCTGTTTGGGAGGCCAGGGTGGGCGGATCACTTGAGGTCAGGTGTTCAAGACCAACCTGGCCAACATGGTAAAAGCCCGTCTCTACAAAAAATACAAAAACTTAGCCGGGTGTGGTGGTGCGCACCTGTAATCCCAGCTACTTGGGAGGCTGAGGTAGGAGAATCACTTGAACCCGGGAGGTGGAGGTTGCGGTGAGCCGAGATTGCACCACTGCACTCCAGCCTGGGTGACAGAGGGAGACTCCGTCTCAGAAAAAAAAAAAGTAAAAGAAACCATGTACCCCATAGAAGGGTCTTCTCATTCTTTTTTTTTTTTTTTTTTTTTTGAGACGGGATCTCGGGCTTCTGCGCCCAGGCTCGGAGTGCAGTGGCTGAATCTCCCAGCTCACTGCAAGTCCGCCTCCCGGTTTACGCCATTCTTCTTCCTCGCTCCCGAGTAGCTGGGACTACAAGGCGCCCGCCACCAACGCCCAGCTAATTTTTTGGGTTGTATTGTTTAGTAGAGACGGGTTTCACCCGTGGGTTAACCGGGTTACCCAGGAGGAGCTCGATCTCCTGACCTCATGATCCGCCCATCTCGGCCTCCCAAAGTGCTGGGATTACAGGCTTGAGTCACCGCGCCCGGCCGGGTCTTCTCATTCTAACCTTCAGCCAGGCAACCACTAATCTACTTTCTCTCTCCGTAGGTTTACCTCTTCTGGGCTTTTCTTTTTCGTTTTCTTTGTTTTCTGAGACAGGGTGTCCCTCTGTCATCCAGGCTGGATGGAGTGCCGTGGGTGGAATCACAGCTTACTGCCGCCTCGACCTCCTAGGCTCAAGCGATCCTCACACCTCAGCCTCCCCAGCAGCTGGGAGTAAAGCCATGCACCACCACGCCTGGCTAATTTTTGTCTTTTTTGTAGAAGCAGGGTTTCACCATGTTGCCCAGGCTGGTCTTGAGTTCCTGGGCTCAAGTAATCTGCTCACCTTGGCCTCCCAAAGTGCTGGGATGACAGGCGTGAGCCTCTGTGCCCAGCCAGCATTTTCTAATGGAATCACACAATGTTGCCTTGTGTGCCTGGCTTTTTTCATCTGTGTGTTTTTGAGGTTCATCCATGTTGTAGCATGTGCTTTATTCTTTTTTTTCTTTGAGACGGAGTCTTGCTCTATTGCCCAGGCTGGAGTGCAGTGGCGCGATCTCGGCTCACTGCAAACAGCCTCCCAGGTTCATGCCATTCTCCTGCCTCAGCCTCCTGAGTAGCTGGGACTACAGGCGCCTGCCACCGTGCCTGGCTAATTTTTTTGTATTTTTAGTAGAGACGGGGTTTCACGGTATTAGCCAGGATGGTCTCGATCTCCTGACCTTGTGATCCGCCTGCCTCAGTGTCCCAGAGTGCTGGGATTACAGACATGAGCCATCGCGCCCCACCTCTTCATTCTTCTTAATGGCTGAATCCTATTGTGTTGTATGGATAGACTGCAAAAGTGTTCATTCATGTGTTGATGGATATTTGAGGTCTTTCCACCTTTTGGGCTATTCTGAATATTGCCGCTGTGAACATTTGTTTACAAGTCTTTGTGTGGACATATATTTTTCTTTCTCTTGGACATATACCTAGAAGTGGAACTGCCAGGCCATAGGGTGACTAATTGTCTGAGGAGCTGCCAGACTATTACCCACTTAGTCTGTACCCCCAGTCTAAGTTCTTCATATTCACTTCCCTGTCAAAGTTCCCAGGGTTTTAAAAAAACAAAACTAGCCAGATACGGTGGCTCACGGCTCACGCCTGTAATCCTAGCACTTTGGTAGGCCGAGGTGGAAGGATTACCTGAGTTTGGGAGTTCGAGACCAGCCTCGCCAACATAGTGAAACCCTGACTCTACTAAAAATACAAAAATTAGCCAGGTGTGGTGGCACACACCTGTAATCCCCAGATATGCAGGAGGCTGAGGCAGGAAAATCGCTTGAACCTGGGAGGTAGAGGATGCAGTGAGCTGAGATTACACCACTGCACTCCAGCCTGGGCAACAGAGCAAGAGTCTGTCTCAAAAGAAAATCAAGCTCAGGTGTGGCAGCTCACACCTGTAATCCCAGTACTTTGGGAGGCGTAGGCAAGAGGATTGCTTGAGTGCAGGAGTTTGAGATCAGCCTGGGCAACATAGTGAGACCCCATGACTACAAAAAATACAAAATTAGCCAGGCATGGCAGCACACACCTGTAGTCCCAGCTACTCAGGAGGCTGAGGTGGGAGGATTGCTGGAGCCTAGGAGTTTGAGGCTACAGTGAGCTGTGATCGTGCCCTCTGCACTCCTACCTGGGTGACAGAGCAAGGCTCTGTCTCAAAAACAAAACAAAACCAAGCAGTAGCAAAAGTGGCCACCTGTCCAGCCATAAAGTCTACCTTGAGGTTGAGCTCTTTGGAGAACTACCAAGCTGTTTTGCAGAGAGGCTACTCTGTTTCCTATGAAGGCTGCAGCTCCTCCTACACCCTCACCCACTGTTTGAGATGGAGTTTCACTCTTGTTGCCCAGGCTGGAGTGCAATGGTGCGATCTAGGCTCACCACAACCTCCACCTCCTGGGTTCAAGCGAGTCTCCTGCCTCAGCCTCCCGAGAAGCTGGGATTACAGACATATGCCACCACATCCGGCTAATTTTGTATTTTTAGTAGAAATGGGGTTTCTCCCTGTTGGTCTGGCTGGTCTCGAACTCCTGACCTCAGGTGATCTGCCTGCCTTGGCCTCTCAAAGTGCTGGGATTACAGGTATGAGCAACCGTGCCCTGCCCTCACAACATGTTTATCTTGTCTATTTACAGCCGTCCTTGTTTTAATTTGCATGTCTCTAATGACTAACGATGTTGAGCATCTTTTATTGTGTTTCTTGGTCATTTGTATCTTTTTTTTTTTGGGAGAAATCTCTATTGAAATGTTTTGCTCATTTTTGTTTGTTTGGGATGGAATTTCACTCTCTTTGCCCAGGCTGGAGTGCAGTGGTGTGATCTTCAGCTCACTGTGGCCTCCACCTCTCTGGTTCAAGCGATTCTCCTGCCTCAGCCTCCCAAGTAGCTGGGATGACAGGCACCCGCCACCATGCCCAGCTAATTTTTTTCCCCTGTGGAGATGGAGTTTCTCCATGTTGGCTAGGCTGGTCTAGAACTCCTGGCCTCAGGTGATCCGCCTGCCTCGTCCTCCCAAAGTGGTGGATTACAGGCGTGAGCCACTGTGCCTGGCTATTTTGCTCATTTTTAATTGGGTTATTTGTCTTACTGAGTAGCAAGAGTTCTTTACATATTATAGATACAAGTTCCAGGCAGGCATCTAATGTCTCCACTTCCAGCACAGGCCCAGTCCTGAGGGTGGTGAGGCCTCACAGTGGGCCTCCTTTTGGACCATGGAGGTAGCTCCAGCTGGAGCCAGAGGCCTGGGCTGGCTGGGAGGGGACGGCTTGGAGGAAAATGTCAGAGCTCTGGGGTGTCATAGTGGGGGGCGTGGGGTGAAGAGATGACAGGGCCTGGGTCTGCTGTTCTGACTGCTGCGTGGGAGTCAGGGGACCCTTGCCTCTGGCCTCTGCTCCTCCTTTTTAGGGAGAGGGTCCCCAGAACCCCGAGCCTGTCTCCCTCAGATCATCCAACCTGACCCCAACCGTTGCTCCCCCCAGAGGTCTTCAAAGCAGCCTGTGAGGGCCAGGTGCGGTGGCTCATGCCTGTAATCCCAGCACTTTGGAAGGCAAAGGTGGGCGGATCATGAGGGCAGGAGTTCAAGACCAGCCTGACCAACATGGTGAAACCCCATCTCTCCTAAAATACGAAAAATTAGCCGAGCGTGGTGGCACCCACCTGTAGTCCCAGCTATTCAGGAGGCTGAGGCAGGGGAATCACTTGAACCCAGGAGGCAGAGGTTGCAGTGAGCCGAGATCGTACCACTGTACTCCAGCCTGGGAGACAGAGTGAGACTCCGTCTCAAAACAAACAAAAAAAAACCAAAGCAGGCTTTGAGGTTGTATTAGTCTGTTCTCGTGCTGCTAATGAAGATATACCTGAGACTGGGTAATTGATAAAGGAACGAGGTTGAATGGACTCACAGTTCCCCATGACAGGAGAGGCCTCGCAATCATGGCAGAAGGCAAGGAGGAGCAAAGTCACGTCTTACGTGGCGGTGGGCACGAGAGAGCGTGTGCATGGGAACTCCCCTTTATAAAAGCATCAGAACTTGCCTGCCACCCCACCCCCCGACCTTTTTTTTAAAGACAGGGTCTTGCTATGTTGCCCAGGCTGATCTTGAACTTCTGGGCTCAAGCGGTCCTCCCACTTCAGTCTCCCAAGTAGCTGGAACTACAGGCATGCGCCACCACGCTCAGCATGCCCCTCTTTTGTGAAAGCCTGGAAGGGGACCCTCCTGGGTCTGGGGGTTAAGGAGTGACATCCTGAGACCCCAGCCTTCTCTGAAGCTGGACAGGATGAGGCACTAGTACCCTTGGCCAAATGCATGATGATTCTAGGTGGTACACAGGTGAGCCAGGTTTTATTTTTGTGGTTATTGACTTTCTGTAAAGCCTTTGGGGGAAGAAGTATAAGCAGCCCCTCAAACTTGGCTTCACCAGGTCATGATAGAGTACTTTCATTTCCAGTGAATAATGAATGTTTGTTTGTGCGGCCCTCTTGTAAGACAGCTATTAGGTAAGTGAAGGTGAAGATAAAATGCGTGGAGATGGCAAATCCTCAGGGATCTGGGAGCCTGGGATGAAATTTGGCAAATGTGGCCTCCGTGGAAGCTGCTGGAAGCCAGAGCCCACAGTTTCCTCCACCCTGAGCTTCCTGGTTGCAGCCGCAGCCAAGCTCTGCTGATGTGCTTGGAAAGAGTGACTCCCAGCTGGCCTGCATTGGAGGTCAGAGTGACCGGGAGCGGGCGCCATGCCTGCTGCCTGGTGCGCCACGCCCAGCCTGGTCAGCAGCTCCCAAGGCCCTTGGTGGCCCATCCCTGTGGCCTGCACGTGGGTCAGGGGCTGGAGCTCTCCACCCCAGACCAGGAGCTCGGAGGCTCTGGTTCATTTCCTCTGCCGACATCTGAGAAACTTCCCAAAGCCGGGTCTGCAACACCCCTCCTCTGAGTCCTCCCCCACTGCCCTGCCACAGCTTCTTGGCGGGACTCTAGGGGGTGAGGGGGTGCATCCGACACCCATTTCACAGATGCACCTCCCCCCCAGCCAACTGGTACATCTAATGCAGCACAAAGCTCAGACTGCCAAGACTGGGACCGCAGCTCTGCCACCTCCCCTCCATACCTCACTGAAGCCTTAAGCAGATTGAACAAGCTGAAATAGAAACGTGCTTGGAGCAGGGCATGGCATACAGGAAGCACCATGTAAGTGCATATTCTTGCCGCTGCTGCTGTTAAGGCTTTGGGCTCTCGGCCACCATTATTCTTCATTCTTCATTCACTTGGATTTTAGGAGCATCTCTATTCTAGGTCTAAGGCTCTTTTCTTTTGAGAGAGGGTCATGTCACTGTCAGGCTGGAGTTCAGTAGCATGATAATAGCTCACTGCAGCCTCGAACTCCTGGCCTCAAGCAATTCTCTCACCTCAGCCTCACGAGTAGCTAGGATTACAGGTGCACCACCACGCCCAGCTAATTTTTAATTTTTTGGTGGAAATGGGGTCTTGCTATGTTGGGCAGGCTGGTCTTGAACTCCTGGCCGCAAATGATCCTCCTGCCTCAGCTTCCCAAAGTGCTGGGATTACAGGCGTGAGCCACCATGCCTGGTCGTGTCAGGCTTTGGATGTGTGGAGAGAGCAGGCGCTGTCTGCAGAGGACACAGGCAGGTGGCGGGATGACGTTTCCACCCATCCTCAGCTCCTTCCTCGCTCTGGCCTGTGCCCAGCCAGGGTGATGGGGTGGGGTGTCCAGAAGCCCAAGAAAGGGGATGGAGACATTTGTGTCAAGCATGTCTTAAAGGAGAATCCGCCTTGGCTGCAAGATGGGAGTCACTCTTGTTAGTGCTTTACTCTGAGGCACCTCTTCCACGGGACAAGTCCCCAGGTAGAGGCTGGGAGGAGAGTCTGGGACAGGTGAAGGCCTGGCAGTTCACCCCTGCACCGTGCAAAATGTGCTATCCTTTCATTGTGAGAATCTTTTTTTTTTGAGACAGGATCCTGCTCTCTCACCCAGGCTGGAGTGCAGTGGCATGATCTCGGCTCACTGCAACCTCCGCCTACCGGGTTAGAAAGATTCTTGTGCTTCAGCCTCCTGAGTGGCTGGGACTGTCGGTGCTGACCACCACGCTCGGCTAATTTTTGTATTTTTCGTAGGGATGGGGTTTCACCATGTTAGCCAGGCTGGTCTCGAACTCCTGACCTCAAGTGATCTTCCTGCCTCAACCTCCCAAACTGCTGGGATTACAGGCATGAGCCACTGCGCCCAGCGAGAATCTCTTCTTAGCTGATAAGCCTGACCCCTTTCAAGCACCAGGGCCATGGGCAAGTGTGCATAGCTGAGTGGGTTCCAGTTTTAGAGGAGCCACGATAGAATTGCCCTTAGGTCCTAGGGCTCCTTCCAGGGGAGAAGGAATGGAAAGGGACCGGGGAAAGTTTCAGGGAGAAAATGTTTACAAAGGAGTTGGTGTTGGGACAAAGCGGAGAAGGTGTCCCAGGAGGAGGGAGCTGGCTGTGCAAAGGCCCTGGGGCATGAAGGAACCTGTGATGTTAGCTCAACTGGGTGGCTTGAAGCCCATCAGGCTGTTATTCTTTACAGATGGGGTAAGGCTGGGGTCAGCTCAGAGATGAGTGAGCTGTCATTTTGGAGCCCTGGACACTGTACCTCCCCGCCGCCCTGACCCCGGCTCAAGCCTGGAAGACCCCTGGTTTCTGTATGGAGTGTCTGAATGCCTCACTTTATCTGTAAGGAATGTTATCATCTGGGGTCTACAGATGAAAAGACCAAGCCTCTTAGGGATTCCTGTGTTTGGAGCCCAGCCAGAAGGGCAGCTCTTCCCCAGGTCTGGAGGTGAAGGTCCCATCCCCTAGAGACTGGCCCCCGTGAGCAGAGCTGCCCTCACGCCAGCCCCTGCTGACCCCCTGCCTGTGTGTGTCCCCCTGGGCAGGCCCATCTCTGGGGCCACCCCAGCAGGGCCGTGGGCTGCCCATCTGTCCTTTGAGTACCACCAGCCTTTTCTTCTTGTGGGGTGTGGCTACCTTTTTACTTCTCTGTGAAGAGATGGTGCTTCAGGAAGAAAGGAAGGAAAGTCAGGGGTGACCAGGACATATGAGCACTGGTCAGTTGTCACAGCCGCCTGGGTGGCAGGCCTGGCCAGCCCCACGGTATGGAGGAAACAGGCTGAGTCACATGGGGTTGAGTGAGGTGGCATTGCTTCTGAAGTTGGTGACTGAGAGTCATCTCCTCTGCCCTGGAGCCCCTGCTGCTGTCCCCTGGCACTGGAGTCCCTTGTGACATTTGATGCTCAGAGAGCCAGGAGCTGTGGTAGGCTGAGCTGGGCACTACAGGCTCGGCTGCCTGCGGCTCCCTCCCTGCTCCCCACGCTCCCAGCTTGCTGAGTCCAACTGGCCATTTTTGGTGGGAGCTGTTGTCCTTGGAGGCCAGGGGGCCAGGGACGGGAGTACCTGGGTCCTTCCAGTCCCTGTCTTTTCTCCAGGGAATCTTTAAATCTGCAGGTAAAGCACTTAGTTCAAAGCTGCCACCAGAAAGTGTTATTTTAAATTTTAAAGTTTGTTCAGGCCAGGTGCAATGGTGCATGCCTGTAATCCCAACATTTTGGGCAACTGAGATGGGACCACAGCTTGAGGCCAGGAGATTGAGATAAGCCTGGGCAACATTGTGAGATCCCATCTCTACAAAAAATTTTAAAAATTAGTCACATGTGGGCATCTGCCTGTAGACTCAGCTGGTAAATCTGGTAGCAGGTCTTCAAGTGGAAACAGCCGTTTTCTTTTCTTCTTCTTCTTTTTTTTTTTTTTTTTTTTGAGATAGAGTTTCACTTTTGTTGCCAGGCTGGAGTGCAATGGTGCAATCTTGGCTCACTGCAACCTCCGCCTCACAGGTTCAAGTGATTCTCCTGCCTCAGCTTCCCAAGTAGCTAGGACTACAGGTACCCGCCCCCACGCCCAGCTAATTTTTTGTATTTTTAATGGAGACAACAGGGTTTCACCATGTTGGCCAGGCTGATCTCGAACTGCTGACTTCAGGTGATCCACCCTCCTCGGCCCCCCAAAGTGTTGGGATTACAGGCATGAGCCCTGGTGCCTTGCCTGTTTTTTACTTTTTGAGACACGGTCTCACTTTGTTGCCCCGGCTGCAGTGCAGTGGTGCAAAAATGGCTCAGTGCAGCCTTGACCTCCTGGGCTCAACTGATCCTCCCACCTCAGCCTCCCAGGTGGCTGAGACTACAGGCACACACCACCATGTCCAGCTAATTTTTAATTTTTTGTAGAGATAGGGTTCTGCCATGTTGCCCAGGCTGGTCTCAAACTCCCAGTCTTAAGCAATTTGCCTGCCTCAGCCTCCCAAAGTGCTGGGATTGCAGGCGCAAGCCACCACGCCCTGCCCAGATAGCCATTTTCTACCCTGTGTTTCCACCCCAGCAAGTGTTTGAGCTATAAACATGCTTTGGGTTTTTTCGCTTGTTTGTTTTGTTTTGTTTTGTTTTTTTGAGACAGAGTCTCGCTCTGTCGCCCAGGCTGGAGTGCAGTGGTGCGATCTTGGCTCACTGCAAGCTCCGTCTCCCGGGTTCATGCCTTTCTCTGGCCTCAGCCTCCTGGGTAGCTGGGACTACAGGCTTCCGCCACCACACCCGGTTCATTTTTTGTATTTTTAGTAGAGATGGGGTTTCACCGTGTTAGCCAGGATGGTGTCGATCTCCTGACCTCATGATCTGCCCGCCTCGGCCTCCCACAGTGCTAGGATTATAGGCGTGAGCCACCGCGCCCGGCCTGTTTTTGTTTTTTTGTTTTTTTTGTTTTTTTTTGAGATGGGGTTTTGCTCTTGTTGGCCAGGCTGGAGTGCAATGGCATGATCTCAGCTCACTGCAACCTCCACCTCCCGGGTTCAAGAGATTCTCCTGCCTCAGGCTCCCAAGTAGCTGGATGCCCATCACCACGCCCAGCTAATTGTGTATTTTTAGTAGAGATGGGGGTTTCACCATGTTGGCCAGGCTGGTTTAGAACCCCTGACCTCAGGTGATCCACTCACCTCCGCCTCCCAAAGAGCTGGGATTACAGGCATGAACCACTGCGCCCAGCCTTGCTTTTTTTTTTTTTTTTTTTTTTAAATAAAGAGATAGGGTCTTGCTCTGTCACCCGGGCTGGAATGCAGTGACGTGATCACAGCTCACTATACCCTCAAATTCCTGGGCTTGAGCCATCCTCCTCCCTTAGCCTTCCGAGAAGCTGAGTCTGCAGGCAGATGCCACCACATGTGGCTAATTTAAAATTTTTTTTTTTGTAGAAACAGGATCTCACAATGTTGCCCAGGCTTATCTCAAACTGCTCGCCTCAAGCCATACTCCTGCCTCAGCTGCCCAAAATGTTGGGATGACAGGCATGCACCACTGCACCTGGCCTGAACATACTTTAAACTTTAAAATAACACTTTCTGGGGGCGGGTTTGAACTAAGTGCTTTACCTGCAGATGTAAATGGCGGCTCCTCAACCTAATGACTGTGTAACCGTGGGAAGTTTATCCCTCTCTGAGCCTTAGTTTCTCATCTGGAAATGGGGGTAGTAACAGCACAATATATGTAAGGATTTAATGCACATAGAGCCCTTAGCGCGGGGCCTGGCACCAAGTCAGCCCTGGGCACGGCCACAGCCACTTCACTTGAGCGTCAAGGCAACGCTGTGAGATTCGTGTTGTCATCAGGTCCATTTTCTAGTTGACAAAACTGAAGCTCCAAGAAAGTAAGTGGCTTCCCCCAAGATGAAGTCATCATTTAAAAATCCTGGGCCTGGGCCGGGCGCGGTGGCTCAAGCCTGTAATCCCAGCACTTTGGGAGGCCGAGACGGGCGGATCACGAGGTCAGGAGATCGAGACCATCCTGGCTAACACGGTGAAACCCCGTCTCTACTAAAAAATACAAAAAAATTAGCCGGGCGCAGTGGCGGGCGCCTGTAGTCCCAGCTACTTGGGAGGCTGAGGCAGGAGAATGGCGTGAACCCGGGAGGCGGAGCTTGCAGTGAGCTGAGATCTGGCCACAGCACTCCAGCCTGGGCGGCAGAGCAAGACTCCGTCTCAAAAAAAAACAAAACAAAAACAAAAATCCTGGGCCTGGCGCGGTGGCTCATGCCTATAATCCCAGCACTTTGGGGGGCCGAGGCAGGCGGATCACGAGATCAGGAGATCGAGACCATCCTGGCTAACACAGTGAAACCCCGTCCCTACTAAAAAATACAAAAAACTAGCCGGGCGAGGTGGCGGGCGCCTGTAGTCCCAGCTACTCAGGAGGCTGAGGCAGGAGAATGGCGTAAACCCGGGAGGCGGAGCTTGCAGTGAGCTGCGATCCGGTCACTGCACTCCAGCCTGGGCGACAGAGCAAGACTCCGTCTCAAAAAAAGTAAATAAATAAAAATAAAAAAATCCTGAAATAATGATGCCATCAAGGGGGTCAGGTGGAGTGAACCAGTACAGCCCCTCCCCTCCCTACTCATGCTGAGGCCTCTCAGCCCCGGCCCCCAGCAGTGAGGTTCCCACTCCCAGCCTTCCCTGGCCCAGGAGCCAACTCCTCTCCAGCCCCCAGACTCTGGAGCAGCCCAGGGAGCCTGCGCCACGAATGCCACCTCTTCTTGGGGACCTTCCCCTCCCTATGACCCTGTTCCATTGGGAGCCATCACAGTCATTACCCAACTCCACCCCACCCAGTTTCCAGGAAGTTCAAAGCAGCCCTGGACCCCTTTCCGCCTTGCCCTGCAGGTGTCCTGACACACATGTGACCTGGCGTGGCCAGATTCCACAAGGGTGTTTAAGCGTTATTTATTTGCTTTACCGCACATGTGGACATACAGCCCGTCTGCGAGAATTCCCGGGCTGAGCAGCGTGAGTCAACGCTCTGCTGCGCGCCTGCGTGCGGGTGTCTGGGTGTACGTGAGCCTATCCATGCATATCAGCTTGGTAGAGTTACATCTTCATTATGGAAAATTTCGAAAATGCACAGTGGAGAAGACTGAGCCGTCATTCCGACATCTCCGCCCTTGCTTCGGCAGCAGAAGCATTTTGCCAATCGAGTTTCATCTCCTTGAGGGCTTCCCCTCCGGCCTCTTCCCTCTTGGCTGGAGTATTTCAAAGCAAATTACCGACATCATACCATGCATGTCATTTTTTAAAACTTTAAATTTTGAAATCATAATAGATCCACAGGAAATTGCAGAGATTACCCAGTGGCCATAGGTACCCCTCACCTATTTCCCCCCAATGGCTACATCTCACATGATCTGCAATATCCAATGTCCAATATCATTATCTGTCATATCAAAACTTGGCAATTGACATTGGTATTAATAGAATGCGTGTATATAGTTTTTGGTTTTTATTTTTTTGAGACAGAGTCTCTCTCTGTCACCCAGGCTGGAGTACAGTGGTGCAGTCTCTGCTCACTGCAACCTCTGCCTCATGGATTCAAGCAATTCCCATGCCTCAGCCTCCCGAGTAGCTGGGATTACAGGCGCCCACCACTACAACCAGCTCATGTATATATATATATATATATATGCAAAAATCCTTAACAAAATTCTAACAAATGGAATCTAGCAACAGATAGAAAGTGTTATACACCATGACTTATTGGAGTTTATCCAGGAATGCAAGGTTGTTCAACTTATGAAAATGAATCAATGTAATAAACCACATTAATAGAATAAAAGATAAAAATCACATCATCACCCTCAGAGACAGAAAAAAGCATTTGACACAAGCCAACACATTCCTACAAAGACACTGAACAAATTGGAAATATAAGGGAAGTTTCTCAACCTGATAAGNTATATTTTTTTTTTTTTTTTTTTTTAAGACAGACTCTTGCTCTGTCGCCCAGGCTGGAGTGCAGTGGCGCAATCTCTGCTCACTGTAAACTCCACCTCCTGGGTTCACACCATTCTCCTGCCTCAGCCTCCCTAGTAGCTGGAACTACAGGTGCCTGCCACCACGCGTGGCTAATTTTTTAATACGTTTTTAGTAGAGACACGGTTTCATGGTGTTAGCCAGGATGGTCTCAATCTCCTGACCTCGTGATCCACCCGCCTCAGCCTCCCAAAGTGTTGAGATTACAGGCATGAGCCACTGCGACCGGCTTCATTTTCGTATTTTTAATAGAGATGGGGTTTCACTATGTTGGCCAGGCTGGCCTTGAGCTCCTGGCCTCCAGTGATCCGCCCACCCTGGCCTCTCAAAGTGCCGGGATTACAGGCATGAGCCACCGCTCCAGGCTACATGTATAGTTTTATGCTGTTTTGTCTGTGTAGATTCACACAACCACCACTGCAACAAAAAACAGAATCACCTCCAAGATCACCACCACACTCACTCCATTCCCCCACTGTCCCTGCCCCCCAGCAGCCATTGCTCTGGTCTCCATCGCTGTAACTTTGTCATTTGAGAATGCTATAGAAATAGAATCATCCAGGATGTGACTTTTGAGGTTGGCTTTTTTCCCCAGGCAGCATAAACACCCTTGAGATCATCCAAGCCGTGGCGAGTATCGGCAACTCATTCGACTTCTTGCTCAGTGGTATTCCGCGGTGTGGAGGGGCCACGGTGGTTTGCTGAACCGTTCGCCTCTCGAGAGGCATCTGCGCTGTTTCCAATTTGGAGCTGTTATGAATAAAGCTGCTGCAGGTTTCCATGTGGACATCAGCTTTCATTTCTCTGGGATAAATGCCCAGGAGTGTGATTGTATAAATGTCTAAGTTTATATTCAGTTTTCAGGAAACAGACAAGCTCTTCTCCAGAGTGGCTGTGCAGGCGGATCATTGGAGGGGGAAAGTGAAGCATTTGTTGCTGGGGGCCCAAGGAGCTGGCCCTGGTGACCCTGAGCAGCCCGCGTTTGGCTCACACTACCCAGCACTCACTGTGCCCTGCGTGCTGTGCTGTTACAGGATGTGTTCCCTGTTACAGGATGTTTAGTCCCCACTTTACAGAAGAGAAAACTAAAGTTAGCGGGCCGAGCAACTGGCCCCAAGCCACTGCTAGCAAGCAGGAGCATCAGAATTCAAATCCAGGTCGGGCGCAGTGGCTCACGCCTGTAATCCCAGCACTTTTAGGAGGCTGAGGCAGGCAGATCATCTGAGATCAGGAGTTCAAGACCAGCCTGGCCAACGTGGAGAAACTCCATCTCTACTAAAAATACAAAAAATACCCAGGCATGGTTGTGTGCACCTGTAATCCCAGCTACTTGGGAGACTGAGGCACGAGAATTGTTTGAACCCAGGAGGCGGAGGTTGCAGTAAGCCGAGATGTTGCTACTGCACTCCAGCCTGGGCGATAGAGCAAGACTCAGTCTCAAAAAAAAAAAGAAAGAAAAAAAAAGTTCAACTTCAGGCTGGGCGCAGTGGCTCACACCTATAATCCCAGCACTTTGAGAGGCTGAGGCAGGCAGATCACTGGAGGTCAGGCGTTAGAGACTAACCTGGGCAACATAGTAAAACCCCGTCTCTACTAAAAATATGAAAATTAGCCGGGCGTGGTGGTGCAAGCCTGTAGTCCCAGCTACTCAGGAGGCTGAGGCACAAGAATGACTTGAACCTGGGAGGCAGAGGCTGCAGTGAGCTGAAATTGTACCACTGCACTGCAGCCTGGACGACAGAGCGTGACCCTGTCTCAAAAAAAAAAAAAAAAAAAAGAATTCAAATATAGCCCCATTGGGGTTGATATCCAACCTTGTTGGGTGGCAAGAATTGGTGCTGAATGTTTTGGGGGGACAGTGGGTAGACCAGGGGAGTCGGGGGGAAGCCCTTGGCAGGAGGAATACAGACCCCACTGGAGGCGAGAAAGGGGCCTGGCTTCTCTCCTGGCCAGGCTGACCCGGCTCCTGTCCCCTGACCTTTGCCTTGTGTCCCTCCTCTCTCCGTCACAGGGGAAGCTGTTGTTCTGTTGCTCCTGAGTCCCCTTGGTCTCGGCAGGTGCATCTGTCTTCCCTGGCACCTCAGTTCTGCGGGGGAGAATCCTCACCTAGCCCTATCTGTACCCAGAACCTCCAGCATCCCTATCGTCTTGGGAAGCAGGGGTAACACAGAAAACTTACTCTTTGCTCTTCGTCCTGCCCTGCAGCAAGCTGTGAGTCTGCACCCTCTTTGTGGGGTTGTGGTCTGGTGAGGGGCTATTGGTGGTGGGGATGGTGATGCCTACCCTCTGCTGGGCTCAGTGACTGGCGCTTGAGTGTATGATCTCACGTGGCTGGCATGACCACCCTGCAGCAGGTGTTGTTACCATCGCTTTAGAGACACATGGCGGGGTCTCAGCTAGGTGAGGCCCATCCAGCTCACAAGTGGCAGCGCTGGGATTTGAAACCATGTCCATCCAACCCCAAAATCAGACCTAAGCCGTTAGGAAGGGTGTTTTTTTGTTTTGTTTTGTTTGTTTTTGAGATGGAGTCTCCCTCTGTTGCCCAGGCCAGTGCGCAGTGGCACCATCTCAGCTCACTGCAACCTCTGTCTCCCGGGTTCAAGCGATTCTCCTGCCTCAGCTTCCCGAGTAGCTGGGATTATAGGCATGCATCACCACACATGGCTAATTTTTTGTATTTTTAGTAGAGACAGGGTTTCACCATGTTGGCCAGGCTGGTCTTGAACTCCTGACTTCAAGTGAGGCACCTGCCTTGGCCTCCCAAAGTGCTGGGATTATAGGCGTGAGCCACTGTGCCCGGCCCTGGAAGGGTGTCTTGTCAATGCTGCTGGAGAGGGCTTGTCTTTCTTTCTTTTTTTTTTTTTTTTTTTTTTTTTTTT